>NW_025765031.1:17500-289561 GCF_003918875.1 Haliotis rubra
ATTAAATAGTGACAACTCGCCACCAAACTAAATCCGTTATTACCGTTATTGCTGCACAGGGTTACATGGTGGATCTTCGATCAGGCGTCTACGGCGAAGGATGGGAACACTACATCTACGAGACCACCTGCAACGTCGACGGGGAAGTCGTGGACGTTCCCGACAGAGGCAACCATCACGCCAAATGCGGCTACTTCAACCTTGGAATCTGGAACAACGGTCGATGCTGGGCCACGAAGCTAGATTACCCGACAATGCTGTTCCGCAGTGCGTGGACGGAATCGGAGTTTTAGATTCGAACTCAGAGGTGGTGGACCTATTGAGCCACCATGTACCTTTTGCAGATTCGTTGATTTTGCTGTTTAGAGTTGATTCCACCATATTATCCTTGACATAAACATTTATCAATAATGATGATGACAAGAAAACATTTTCCGAAATATATCGGCTTGGAATGCTGTTTGAAGATTGCTGCTGTGTACTACTGAATAAAGTGCTGATGTAGAGTCCCCAGATATCTTCTTTATGAACAGCATGATATCGCAGTATCGATTATCGAAGTTAAAAGTTTTAGATACGGCGTGTCCATTAGCCTGTGTAATGAGTGAGTGAGTGAGTTTAGTTTTACGCAGTTTTTCGTAATATTCCAACAATATCACGACGGGGCACACCAGAATTTGTACCCATGTGGGGAATCGAACCCGGGTCTTCGGCGTAACGAGCTAACACTTTAACCACTAGGCGACCTCACTGCCCCATTGACCTGTTTAACACAGTGACTGCTTGGCTTTGATGGTCATTCATCAAAGTAGTCACTCGTGCCTCAGGAAGATGCAAATGATATGGAGTGAGTGAGTGAGTGAGTGAGTTGAGTTTAGTGTTACGCCACTTTTAGCAATATTCCAGCAACATCACGGCGGGGGACACCAGAAATGGGCTTCACACATTGTACTCATATGGGGAATCGCACCCGGGTCTTCGGCGTGACGAGCGGACGCTTTAACCACTAAGCTACCCCACCGCCCCAAACGATATGAAGAGTGAGCTGAATAACATATAACTACGTGTAGGCACTTAGCTGTTTAGCGACGAGAACTAGAAAAATATACATAGCTGCTGGATTAGCGATGGTTTATCGTTGTCAAATTATTTAAAAGTGAAATATTCCACATATGTGTAACATTGGTATTCAAAGGTATTGTTTTAAAAAATCTGGTAAAATCAAATTCCTTTTCAATAAAATTAAAACATATTAATAAATAGTTTACATCATACCTTCCTACCAATACTAGAATGTTTGCACAGTTGCTAGGTAACAAGGGCAACGCACCTTTCACTTAACGGTGACCTCATCCCACTGTTCTGCTTACTGACACTGACCTCAATATTAAGCTGGAAGACAAATGCTGTACCAATAATAGAGAAAATAAACAAGAAGTTGGAGATGAGACGAGAAGGACAGGAACCAAGTGTCGCAATCGAGTCCGTGTTCAATATAAAGCTTTGCGTCTTACCAACTTAATCTGTTTGTGTAGTGACACGTTGTATATACTTGACTTGTCGTGTCAGTATTAGGGGTGGGTATTGCAGAGAATTTTCATATTGCGATATATTGCGATGCGAAAGCATATATTGCGATATGTATTGCAATATATTGCAAGAAGTACTTTTAAACAATAGACTACTTATAATCGAGTTAATGCTTGGTTTATAAAGCATGAACACAACAAAATCACTATACTTGATTAAGCTTTAATAAAAACTCTTAATCATGACAAAATAAAAATGTAAATAGTATTTGGCACAAATGAAACAAGGAAATATCCGAAGATTTCCGAGTGTTACGAAGTTTTCCGAATGCAAGTCAAAATACCAGTTTTCGATCAGCGTATCGCAATGCGTATCGTTTTCATGTCTGAACTGGTAAATACCGGTAAACCGGTTATATCGCGCAGCCCTCGTCAGCATTCAATAGATTTGATTTACTAAGCAATTCTCAATAGTCCATTAATACTATAAGCCATTACTTGTTCGAGTCTCTGTAGGTCGACATGAGTGAATTAGCGTTAGCTGCGATCTATGTGTAATAAGGTTTATCCATACACTCTGAGCCTCATTTCAGATGGCACGTTTTTATTGATAACAACGTTTTTATATTCTTTACACGACGTTTCTGAACAAATCCTTGCTCCTTCATCAGGTGAGAAAAAAGAAGCTGTTATCCATAAGAGCGTGTCATGTATTCATGTTAGTCCAACTTCTAAATGTCTTTCAAGAACCTCATTTTGGGATGAACTTATAATAAGAGATTGTAAAATGTAAGGGCTAAGTCCAATCTGATTAAAGATAAGTGTTGACGACATACGTCTCAAGGTCGTTTATGTCAGTAAAGGTAACATCAAAGAACAGTTTTTACTCATCCCCAGTTTTTTTCTCGGTTAGTCCTCCCTAATTTTGACATTTTCAAGAAAGGTCGAATATTGTCTTGTGTTCTAATATTACACGAACATCAAGACATTGTCGTTCTCTAGTACAAGGGGCGGTGGGGTAGCCCAGTGGTTAAAGCGTTGGCTCGTCACGCCGAAGACCCGGGTTCGAATCCCCACATGGGTACAATGTGTGAAGCCCATTTCTGGTGTCCCCCGCCGTGATGTTGGTGGAATATTGCTAAAAGCGGCGTAAAACCAAACTCAGTCAGTCAGTCAGTCTCTAGTACAACCACCACTTACCGCCTTGTCAGTAATATACCGAGACATCCTCACCATGGCACACTTCTGGGATATGGTACAAGACGCCATACACCGCTGACAACATCCTTTGAACTTATGGATATCAACGTCTTATTACATGGAATTCAACATCGGGGAGTATATTCCTGTTCCTTCTTCCGGTTATGAAACCCTGGATGAAGAAAGCACGATGCGCACACGCACGCACGCACGCACGCTCGCATGCACAGAAGGGATACGTTATGAAAGGTGGATCCTTCACGAGGGAAGACAACAGGTAATTCGTGCCAATTCGTTATGCCATTTAAAAAATGCAGGCCAGGGGTAAATTAATGACAGTGTGTGAGTGAGTATGGTTTTACGCTGCTTTTAGCAATATTCCAGCAATATCACGGCGCGGGACACCAGAAATGGGGTTCACACATTGTACCCATATGGGGAATCGAACCGGGTCTTTGACTTTAACGGCTTTAACCACTAGCCTAACCAACGGGCCTGACCCTTGAACAGTCAAAATGGACGCCGATTTAAGAATCTCGGGATAGCGCTGAACATGCTGACGATTAAAACACATTCTTGGTGCTCCACGTGGTACTGCTGGAGCGAAAGGTCCATATTTATGAGTTAAAAAGCCCGGTTCTCCCAGATTTCAGTGGTGAACTTTGAAGCCTTGCATCAATTGAGCCTTTTTGCCACATCAGCATCAAATATTTTTGAAGCGCTGCTAATTAGCTCTCGCTCGATCGCTAGCTGACTCACTCACGTACGCACGTCCGCACGTCCGCACGCACGAATGCACGCACTAAGACACATGCGTTGATAATGGTTTACATTTTGCCCTCCGCCTTTACATAACTGACCTGTTTCAAAGCAGTGGTATACTTGACCTCAATCATTCGAAATGTCCTGTTTGTTTAAGTATTACTGAACGGGATAATGCGTAACTCGATATGCACCGTCGTTTGGGACCAACCTTTGTCAATTAGAAATCACTTCACTATTATACCCCACGTCCTGTTTATGACAAACAGACAAGTTTTTTGCGTTAAGTGTTTGTAATATGACTTTATTCGTTCGTCAGTTTATAAGCTGTTGAATTACTTTCGGACGTGCACAAGGTGAAGGTCATATTTTTAATAAAAGCCCAAAGATTCCTACTTGTCATTCACTTCGCTCGCAGTCAGCAAAATGATGAAACTTCTCGTCTGCTCCGCTTGGGTCGTCTGCTTGGGACTGACTGTCTCTGCGGTGAACTTCCAACGGACAGTCATCGCAATCGGAAGCCCCACAGTACCTGGCGAGTACCTGTTTCTACAGGGTGGTGACAGGGCAGGGTCCCCGATCCCCATCCTACATAACATGACTGTGGGGAACGCTCGTTCTGTCTATGCGCAGACGTCTTCCGGTGATCGTTTCCTCAACTGGAAAGGGAGCGAACCTGATCAGGGTGTCTACATCGATAGCCAAGGCCGAGAAACGCAGCCGGTTGGAACTCCTATGATCTGGACAACAAATGACAGGTGAGGTCTCCTCTGATTTATTTCGTCATTGACAAGGGACAGACATCAATTCCTCAGCCTAACTCTCCTACGATCTATGATGGTCGGATTGAGTCTGAAATAAGCCCAGATACTGTTTGTAGGTCTGTTGGTACCCATTATCGTTGTTTCCACGAAAGTAGAATATGCGTAACCGTCATAAACTACACTAACTGCATTTTACTGGTTCAAACTCTATTCTGTCTAATGTGATCAAGTCTCAGATCAAAATGACATGGAAACCGTTCTTGTGAAAAGTGTACTTGCCATTCATGCTTTCGCCAAAGACGATTCGACGATTCGATTGTGGAACAATCTGTCTTCAGAAGTAAAATATAGTACTTCATTATCAAAATTAAAATCGAGCATAAAAATATCCAATGACTTAGCGCCACTGTACTTTTATTACGCTTCTTATACTGTACTAGAAAAAATCAACATACTACATAAGCAAAGGCGTCATATTGCCGGCAGCTTAAGTTACTATCTGTTGGGCTAATTACAGATCCGTCTTGCGCATGGGGTAACCCTTTCGGAAATACTCACCATTATGTTTTAGCATTTATGATACAATCAGCATAGAACATGACATGTTAAAGCTATTCAAGATGTTTGTGATTGTAATTCTGTGATTACATTATCTGTTCTTTTAAACGGCATCGCTTATCTGACTAAACAAAAAAAATGAAATTATATTAAAAATGTACATCTGCATGTATGAAAATCAGAACGACTCCAGTAGGTTTCTTCCTCTGTACCTTTTGTATTATAATATTTGCCCTTAACTGTCAATCATCCGCTGTGTCTTTTCTAATAGTTGCTTGTGATTTGTTATTGTAAATATTCTAGGAGAATTGCAAGAACTTATCCCCGATGCTTTTCATTTGTCGGGCCGGTGGGGTAGCCTAGTGGTTGAAGCGTTCGCTAATCACGGTGAAGATCCAGGTTCGATTTCCCACATGGTTACAATGTATGAAGCCCATTTCTGGTGTCCCCCGTCGTGATATTGCTGGAATATTGCTAAAAGCGGCGTAAAACTGAACTCACTCGCTCATTTTGTGAAAACAATATGTTGAACGTAGACGCAACAAGGCCTCTGTGGACGCTGACGGACATGGCTACACTGACCTCAACACCCAGGGGGAGCATCTGTGGCTGGCAGACATCTACATGGACTGCGACAAAACTAGCAACGGCTGGTTTGACTTCAAGGTACTGTCCCAAACCATTGCATGCACATTTAGTCAAATAGAAAATAACAATTCATTAAAAAGCAAAACAAGATACAGTATATAGATTAATTTCTGGTATTGGTATTTCAATACAAAATGTAGTCTGTCATACAGACCCTGAAGCAAATATATCCAAGAAAGCTCACGCAAGTCTAGAAAATGTGGCAAGTCTAGATTTCCAGAAAATGAAGATAAGTATCAGGGCTACTTTTCATTATATTGTATTGTTTTTTACTATGAATATTTCTGTAAAATATGTTCATTTCAGAGACAAGTTGTTAGTCAATATAGACAAAATGGTACTTAAACGTTTCATATTTTCTATTTTAATAAATGAAAGAATATTATTAGTTCACTGTTTAAAGAGTCAGCTCGTCACGTCCCATGTTCTGCCCCTCACTCATACAGTACGTGATTGTTGTTTCCGTGTTTGTTTGTTGTTTGGCGGCGATGGGGTAGCCAAGTGGTTAAAGCGTTGGCCTGTCACGCCGAAAACCCAGGTTCGAATCCCCACATGGGTACAGTCCAACTTCTAAATGTCTTTCAAGAACCTCATTTTGATGAACTTATAATAAGAGATTGTAAAATGTAAGGGCTAAGTCCAATCTGATTAAAGATAAGTGTTGACGACATACGTCTCAAGGTCGTTTATGTCAGTAAAGGTAACATCAAAGAACAGTTTTTACTCATCCCCAGTTTTTTTCTCGGTTAGTCCTCCCTAATTTTGACATTTTCAAGAAAGGTCGAATATTGTCTTGTGTTCTAATATTACACGAACATCAAGACATTGTCGTTCTCTAGTACAAGGGGCGGTGGGGTAGCCCAGTGGTTAAAGCGTTGGCCTGTCACGCCGAAAACCCAGGTTCGAATCCCCACATGGGTACAGTGTGTGAAGCCCATTTCCTGTGTCCCCCGCCGTGATGTTGCTGGAATATTGCTAAAAGCGGCGTAAAACCAAACTCAGTCAGTCAGTTGTTTGCTGTTTAAACCAAACACAGCAATTGCCCAGCTATATGGCGGCGGTCTGTAAATAATCCAGTCTGGACCAGACAATCCTGTGATTTACACCATGAGCATTGATCTCGCAATTGGGATACGATGACATGTGTCAGCCATGTGAACGAGTCTAACCAGCCGATCCCGTTAGTCGTCTAAGACAAGCATGGGTTGCTGAAGTCCAATTCCAACTCGGATCTTCGCAGATTGTCAGCTTATGCGCTATTTGCGCCTTGCTAATTGATGTTTGTTAACATGCTTGTATTGTACACGTATCCTTCCAGGCCTACATGCTGGATCTCCGTGCTGGAACACAAGACGTTGGATGGGAGGGCGACTTCATCAACCAAGAGTTCTGTATTGTCGACGGATCCATGTGGGGCACCCAGAGCAGCCTCCAGTGGGACCCCCGCAACCATCACGGACGCTGTGGGGCCTACAATTTCGTCCTGTGGTCCAGAAACCTTTGCGTCGCCAACCAGCTCAGTCACCACCTATTGGCCTTCGAAGATGAATGGACGGAAGACGGAGAACCCACGGCCGAGTAGATATTGTTACAACACAGCAGTCTCTGTGTAGGGGAGGGTCTTCATTGAAGGATTTTGTATTTTTGGAAGTTCTTTCTATTTAATAAATCGGCTCCATTTCTAGTTGAGCGTTAAGTGTCTTATTACAAGTCGTTGCGATTGGTTTCCACGTCATGAATACTATAACAGACGTTGCTTTATGTTGCTGGCATTGAGTGTGGAGTTTTAGGTGTGTTTCTACGACAAATTATGATGAAGTTACATCACCAATGTTTCCATTAAGATGACCCTATCTCACCTTGCCCTCGATGCTGTTATTAAGATGAACCTACCTCGCCTTGCCCCCGATGCTTTTATTAAGATGAACCTATCTCACCTTGCCCTCAATTTTGTTATTTAGACGAACCTATCTCACCCGACCCTCGACGCTGTTATTAAGATGAACCTATCTTACCTTGCCCTCAATGTTGTTATTAAGACGTACCTACCTCACCCGACCCTGTTATTAAGATGAACCTATCTCACCTTGCCTTCAATGTTGTTATTAAGACGAACCTATCTCACCCGACCCTCGACGCTGTTATTAAGACGAACCTATCTCACCTTGCCCTAAATGTCGTTATTAAGATGAACCTATCTCACCTTGCCCTCGATGCTGTTATTAAGATGAACCTATCTCACCCGACCCTCGACGCTGTTATTAAGATGATACTCCCCGTACACTGAATGTTCATATACTAGGCACAAAAAATAAAGGTACCATATGTTACATTACGCAAGTAAGACAAGCACCATACCCAAAGGAATTTATTCGTATATATTTGTATAGCTGATCAGGCGTCATGTGTATACAGTATATACTCTCCCTTTTAAGACTCATAGGTGATATGGATGTATGAAATTTCAAATATTTTTCAAAATTCGTTGATTGCTATAATATTGCCACTATAATGCTGGTTTGTGTACGTGGAACGAATGCACAGCGCAAAAAAGCATCTTTGGAAACGTTAATGCTCGTTTATGTTCGAAAGTGTGTACTTGCATTAAACTATCATGGGAAAAAGTAGCTCGCAATATGCACGAGCAGTTTTGGGGAATCGTCAGCAGGGACATTGCTTGCATAAGGTCGTTTTGCTTTTAGACGGTCATTGGTATTTTTTAGTTAAATTAAAGAATATCGTTATGTCGCAACTCACTGCTGTAAATGGAAACATTACCACCTGACGTCTGGATGCTGGGGAGTCTCACTCTGCCGTTGCAGTCACCTGAATGTTCACTAGAATACCATCAGTCGTTTATAGGTACGATATCAACAAACCAATTCTGTGCAAGATCGACCTCGATGTGGTAGACCCCGGATTACCACTGCAGCGCAGGATAGGTACATCCGGGTACTTCATTTGCGGGATCGAACTGTCACAGCAACTGCTAGCAGATTAAATTCGTGAAACTACATTCTGTCCGTTTCTTTCCTGTGAGAGTATAAATCAACGAAAGGCAGCCCATAACACATTCAAGTGTTTACATTCTAGTTCTCTATGCCATTTCCTTTGTACACACAAAACTATCTAATTTTACATCAACAACACAATCTTATCTACGGATAAAGCAGTACTGCAAGGAGGTGGGATTAAGCTTGAATGCACAATGCCACTTAGAAAGTGGTCAAATCTTTCATATTTTATATGTGGGATTACACTTTCTCAGGAGGTGAGGTCGGGTGAAATTGGGTTTAACGTCGTGCTTGAGAATATGTCGCTCATATGACGACGTGCATGTGTGTGTATGTGTATGTGCGGCTGCTTGTACTAGCCCAGACTTAAGCTGGTTTTATAGTGCTAGCCCACTCAGATACCATGCTGCAGTGAAGCATGAATACCCCACTCAGATACATTATACTGACTCCGAGCCGACCAGTCCTTGTTGTACCCATTAATGCCGAGCGTAAGGCAGGGACCAACAAGTACCATATTTTAACGTCTTTTGACATGACGCGGTCGGGGATCGAACCCGCGACCTTCCGCTCTCCGGGCGGACGCTCTAACCACTACACCACGGAGGCGGTCACTTTCTCAGGAAAGTACAGATTCTTGTACTTTTGTTAGGTTGAGTCCCATTCCGGACAATGCCACTAGAATGATAGCCACACCTCGCAAGCATTGTTGACCAGACCAACCTCAGAAGGAAAGGATAGAGGCACAGTTTACCTAATGACTCTCAACCGAAACTGGGCGTTCTTGTAAGAGCTCGTTTGGAGAAATTCAGGCCCACGAAGGTTATAACAACTTCATATTCATTTCAGTTTCACGATTCGCCGTCGCCGACAAACATATTATCTTGCTTCCTCATATTCATATCCGCAGGGTTGCTGTGAAACACCGAAATTCTCCAAATCTGGCAACGTTCAACTGACGCCTGAACATTATTCTCATACTGTTTAAATGGCTGAAACCGAAACCTTGCTTTGAGTATATCACTTGTGGAGTCTCTTCTACACATCACATCATCCTAATCATTAGCTTTAATTCCGACACGTGAACTATGCGTGGTGTTTCAGAGTGTGACTAAGTATTCATGAAATTGAGGAAACATTAATGTAAAGCTTTGTTGAAATAAGACAGTTATCACTTGAATTACGGAAGATGGAGATAATTGAGTTTCACCCTCTTCTGACTGACTATATAACCAACACAGACTACGCTTCAGCATCAGTGTCACTGGCTGATGTACGATGTCTGCGACAGACGTTGCTGCCGTGCTTGTAGTCGCATGTTCCTTTGGTCTTCTGCTGGTGGGAGTTGTGGGTAAGTAATCTAAACTTCGGTTATAACGAAATCGAAGGGATCACAAATATTAGTTCGTTACAACCGCAGTTCATTATAAGCATTATCGACTAAAGATTTACACCAAGTGGCCGGGACAAGAAACAGTTTTTTTTGTGGTTTAACGCCGCACGCGGCAGTATTCACATTCTTGTCGTGAGTGAGTGAATGAGTTTAGTTTTACGCCGCACTCAGCAATATTCCAGCTATATGGCGGCGGTCTGTAAATAATCGAGTCTGGACCAGACAATCCAGTGGTCAACAGCATGAGCATCGATCATCGCAATTGGGAACCGATGACATGTGTCAACCAAGTCAGCGAGCCTGACCACCAAATGCCGTTAGTCGCCTCTTACGACAAGCATTGGTTACTGAAGGCCAATATTCTAACCCGGACATTCACGGGTCTTTCTAAACTAAGAGAAAGTATAGGTCGAGTTTGACTATCCATATAAACGACACAACTCAAAATGTTGATTACAAGTATAGTTAAATGGAGAATGGTTACAGATGACCATTCAAGCACATTATGAAGGATGTTCTGACAACACATATTGTATGAGCGATAGTCAACAAGCGTGGATTAGAACATATTGGTTGTCAGTGATATCAGAACCCTCACACGCGATTGTCTAGCTCTATATAAGTTCATCTGAGACACAATGGAGGTCTCAGTTACGTGTATGATCCCCACGTGCCTCAATGCAAGTCTGATCCGCATCTTCTCGACACCATTGCTACATACATGTATATACGAATTGTACTAAACCTCATTTGCATTATTTATTTACATCAGATGCTGCAAGCTTCACGGTTGCCCCAAGCAACGGGAATGCCACAATGTCCTGGAACCTATCTGGAACCGGCATCGGGGAGTTTACAGTATTTTTGTCTTCCTACCCGACCAAAAATATATTTCATGTGAAGAACAATGCCACGAAGATAGTCAGCGATGACTACAAGAACAAGATTCAACTATTCGCAAATAGGTCCTCATCCGGATCAGGAGTTTTTGGTTTTGAGCTGTTCAATGTGAGCTCGTGGGATGACGCTGGGGAATATGGTTGTTACCAAGGACCACCAGACTCAGGCGGTGCAGGAATTCCTGAATGTCGTCAGACCCTCATTGTTGTAGGTTAGTATATGTTACCGTTTTGATTTATTCACTTCATTTATCTTTATTTACTCGGCGGCTTGTAAATAATCGACCCACGTCGATTAGTTAACTGACGTTATAGGGTGAGTGAGATTAGTTTTACGAAACGTTTGGCAATATTCCAGCAATATTACGGCAGGGGAGACCAGAAATGGGCTTCACACATTGTACCCATGTGGGGAATCGAACCCGGGTCTTCGGCGTGACGAGCGAACGCTTTAACCACTAGGCTACCTCACCGCCTCAGCTGACGCTATGATATACGATTCACACGTGTGAAGTAAGATTATTTGTCATGTCAACGAGTCTGATCACTCAAGCCATTAAATATGGGCCTCTGGGGGTATCTCCGTCTTACCATCCTCAATACCGCCAGTGCTTTAACATAAATAAGAGCTGACACATGGTCAGACCCACCCGGGTTCTAATCCCGCTTCGTCCATACCATATATTGTTTTGTCATTACCATAACGTATCTCAAGTGCACCTCAATATCTGTCCGACCTCCTTTCTCCATACAAACTAACAAGATCCCTCCGGTGCGAGAAACATAATCTTCTGTGTATTCCTAAAGTCAGAATAGTTAAATTGGTCAAAGAACTTTCTCTTATGCTGCAGCCTCAGAGTGGAATCATCTCCCACAACATTTGAGAGAAATCACAGAACTTTCAACCTTTCGAACTTCGCTAAAGACCCACCTTTTCCAAAAAGCCTTTTCGCCCTGACATCAGCGCTTTGAGCATGCATTGTGCATGGAAATATGCGCTTATTATTATTATTAACTATTATTATGTTTTACAGGTTAAAGATAGTATGCAGCAGAGAGGGTTCGGGTGATCCTGGCACTATTGTTATTATTATTATTATCTGTGATCGTATATCATATCAAGGTGTTTAACGTCTTATACCAGCCTAACTTCGACCTTTTCTCCAGCAACAACCAGACACGCCATGATATAACTGAAATACTGTCTGGATCGGCATCAAACCAAACTCACTCACTCACACATTATGAAAATATCTTCCTGTTGCAGATCTGATTCAGGACCCATATCTCGTGGTCCCGGGGTCTGTAACAGACAGCGCACGCACCCTTCTACAATGCCTGACCTCCTTTCGAAGTCATCCAATAGGATATCGGCCCGAAATTTCTGTGACCTGGAGTAAGAACGGTAAGACGCTTGAGGGTAACTCTGGCTACACCATGACAGCTGACACTGGGATGTGGGACATGGAAGTGTATCACAACAGCACCCTAGATGTCAGAGATGTTGGACTCGAGGACGACGGAGCAAGATATTCATGCCAGGTTACCATTGGAGGCGAGATCCAGACAGACTGGAGTAAAGAGTATCTCCTTGGAACTAAGTGTAAGTATGGTAAATTGAATCCATATTTCATACACTAGAAAGAGTTCTTTCTGGTTCAGTTTCATTCAGCGGACTCCGGTATATTGAAGACCGGGTCAAATGAATTTGTCAAACACATTTTAGGGTCATCGTTGTTGGGAACACCATCGCCGAGTGATTCTAAGAGTTTGTTGTTTAACGTCTCACTCAGCAATAGTCCAGCTGTATGGCGGCGGTCTGTAAATAATCGGGTCTGGACCAGGGAATAAGCGTTAAAAAGCATGAACATCGATCTCTGACATGTGGCTCGCCACCCAATCCCTTCAGTCGCATATTACAATTCTAACCCCTGTCGTCACGGGTGGAGATGATAGAGGGTAATATGTTTACACACATATAACCCAGTTCGCACATGCTAAGTGGATAAAAGAAAATATTCTTAGGCCTAGAAAGTACTTGCGATTGGAGTAAATAGTACCACACAAACGTTGCAGTTTCAGAAGACGGGTCCAAGAACTACACTGCTGCTGAGGAAGGCGATGAGGCTATCTTGTCGTTATGGAACCTCAACATCAGCGACACCCTCTCCCTGTGGTCTCCTAAGCAGGCGGTTCTCTTCACCTTGGAATCGGCCAAAGTTAAGATATGGTCGAGCTACCGACCGAGAGTTAAGATCGGTGCTGTCATAGCTCCCAGTAAAGCTGTCCGAGCTATACTGGAGAATGTCACGGCGTCTGATGCTGGCCAGTATGTCTGTGGGAGAGGGGGCGATCAACGAGAAGGTCATGTTGCCCAAATGTGGACTGCTCTTAGTTGTGCTGAGTAAGTGTTACTTTTTAATACAGAGAGGCGTGAGGCGTGAGTGAGTGGATGCGTTGGTGAGTGAGTGAGTGGATGGATGCGTGTTGAGTGAGTGAGTGAGTGACTGAGTGGGTGATTGAGTCAGTGAGTAGATAGGTTGGTGAAAGAATGGTTGGATGCGTTGGTGAGTGAGTGAGTGAATGTGTTGGTGAATGAGTGGTTGGATGCGTTGGTGAGTGAGTGAGTCAATGGATGCGTTGGTGAGTGAGTGGATGCGTAGGTGAGTGAGTGAGTGGATGTGTTGGTGAATGAGATGTTGGGTGCGTTGGTGAATGAGTGGTTGGATGCGTTGCTGATTGAGTGAGTAAGTGAGTGGATGCGTTGGTGAGTGAGTGAGTGGCTGATTGAGTGATTGAGTGAGGTATTTCCGTTATCAGATGATCATTCCATATCGTGTCAGTGGCACGTATGGAACCCATGTAACCAAGATTGTTTAAAGATGGCGATTCGAAGTCACGTTCAATAGATCCTGGTACGTCGAAGGGAGACCACTCTGCACTTCGGCTTAAGAATCCCTGCGCCATACTATGGTCGTAGCTATCATCCGAATCGTGCACTATTCCTCCTTCCTTAATCTACGTCCACTGATATAGTCAAACACTGTTCAAAGTACCTGAAAACCCTTCTCATTCACATAGGGAAAAATATGTCAAAGTTGACCTGCAAGAGGTCATGCTACCCAGTACTCAAAACGAATAATTTGTCATATATAATGTTAATATTTTGATGTTGTTTTTTCAGGACAACCCGTGAAGCCTGTTGTTACAGTACCTGCACAGCCGGTCCCTGGACAGACTGTCACGGTTAACTGTTCCACCTTCTCAAGGAGTCTCCCGCTTACCCATCCACTGTCTATGTCCTTCTCGTGGTTTAAAGACGGCGCCTTGCTGGAGCAGGAAGAGAAGCATAGGGTACTGGGCTCGACACTGACCATCAGTGACGTCAACGCAGGAGATAGTGGAAGCTATAGCTGTCAAGCCAAGGAAGAAGATGGACTGGTGTCTGAGTTCAGCGAGGCCGAGTGGATGGGTATTCGAGGTAATTACCTGATTTAGTTTAGTCAGTTACCGGGACGGTGGGTAGCCTAATGGTTGAAACGTTCGCTCCTCGCGCCGAAGACCCGGGTAAAACTATACTCACTCACTCAGTCAGGTACCTGGTATCTTTCGAATGTCAGAAACTACGTTTATAACGAGCATGCGTATATCGAACTGATGGGTATAACGAACTTAATTTTGTGACCCCGTTGAGTTTGAGCGGTATAATCGAAGTTTACTGTACTGCATTGCGAGAAGATATTCAACGTTACTCATTTTCCTAACTTCATTTTTTTATAAATAACAGTCAGAAACATAATGTGAGTAATTCGAAAGCAGAACCGTTAAGACAGGAACCATTCGGTATTGCTAACAGACCTGTATATGGTTATATTTTTTAAACTGTTAAAAAATGGCTGCAGAATATATTTGTCCCATGTGCCAGACTAATTATTAGAATTATGCGCTTGTTTCAGCGTCTGGACATGGAGGGGAAGTAGCGAGCACCTCATCACATGATGGTAGTCAATTCCTTCCTTCAATTAGTCTCCCAGCTTAAAACTGTTAATTGGGGCGGTGGGGTAGCCTAATGGTTAAAGCGTTGGCTCGTCACGCTGAAGACCCGGGTTCGAATCCCCACATGGGTACAATGTGTGAAGCCCATTTCTGGTGTCCCCCGCGGTGATGTTGCTGGAATATTGCTAAAAGCGGCGTAAAACCAAACTCAGTCAGTCAGTAAAACTGTTAATTAATATCAATCACAGGTTTGCCTGGTCCAGATACGATTATTTGCCGCTGCCATATAGCTGGAATTGTGGGCAGCTTCAAAATACATAAATGGTCTTATCTGCTCAGGGGGCGGTGGGTAGCCTAGTGGTTAAAGCGTTCGCTCGTCACGCCGAAGACCCGGGTTCGATTTCTCACATGGGTCCAATGCGTGAAGTCAATATCGAGTGTCATCCGCTGTGATATTGTTAGAATATTACTAAAAGCGGCTTAAAATTTAACTCACTCACTTACTTATTTGCTCAGTTTTAATTATAGATGAGAGAAGTTAAGACTATCGTTGTCAATTTCGGGGGCATATATGACCCCAACGTCTAAAGCTTTGCAATTCGCTGTGCAGATTTATCTCCCTTGACCACAGCAAAAAGCAAATGATCTTGGGTTCTAATCCCGATTCGCCCAATAAAGTTGGTCATCACAACGTATAAACTGACACAGGGGCGGTGGGGTAGCCTAATGGTTAAAGCGTTGGCTCGTCACGCCGAAGACCCGGGTTCGAATCCCCACATGGGCACAATGTGTGAAGCCCATTTCTGGTTTCCCCCGCCGTGATGTTGCTGGAATATTGCTAAAAGCGGCGTAACTATAAACTGACACAACGTGAACGAACCGAAAATGTTTAGTTCAAACTTTCGTTATGCCAGGGGCGGTGGGGTAGTCCAATTGTTAAAGCGTCCCCTAAAGACCCGGGTTCGATTCCCCACATGGGAACAATGTCTTAAGTCCATTTGTGGTGTCCCCAGATATTGCTGGAATATTGCTAGAAGCGGCGTCAAACTTCACTCACTCACTCACTCAAGTCAAACTGAGTCACTCATTGTCAAGTTTAGTGGCAGGTTTTGATGTTCTGAATTGCTTGAGGACATGCTACTTGGATCCACTTGTTTGTCGTTCTATTTCCATGGGAACAAGTAAACAGAACACAGCAGTTCTCGGGGAAAGAGATGCAGACGTGACCCGTCAATACTGGTAATAAGGAAATAGGTTATAATTGTCAAGTAGTTTCGACCCAACCCGTAACATGTCAACTACAGCCATTGTTTGAAAGCAACGTGTTTAAGCACACTCTTAAAACTGAGTGTCGCAAGGTTTCGGTGAACGTATATAATGATAAGTTTTATGATACATAATGATAATTATATACAATCATTATACAAAATGACATGAATAATAGACCATTTGTTGACAAATTCAATGCATACATTTCGAGAGAATCTCAGTCATAGACTAATGCTTAGTCTCTGAATATATATAATTTTGATAGTAACAAACAAGCCCATTTATATTGAAAAGGAGCCCCAGGGAGACCAGAGATTCAGACTTGAACCTGAGGAAATCTAGACTTGCTTTATTTAGGGCTTTAGCACTGCAGAGAGAGCTTGGCAGTGGGGAAAATAATGTGGTTCAGGGACTGCGAGACAGACTATCTCAGTTACTACAAAGCGACATTTTGACAGTATCAGTATTTGTCAGTAGCTTTTGCGCCCTGTTATGTTTAACTCTTTATTTTAGATGTAATGGGCAGTTAGGTAGCCTTGGGGTTAAAGCTATTATTGTAGGGATATTGCTAAATGCGGCGTAAAAATGGTGCACTCACGTGGACGTGGATGCTGGGGTTCATATAGACTTACACTTAGTCCCTGAATATATAAATGAGGAAATGTATGGAAGTGAACGCCGCCAGTATATGGAACACATATTATATTTTGCTTCTTCATCAGATGAATGAGTGAGTGAGTGAGTTTAGTTTTACTCTGCACTCAGCAATATTACAGTACATGGCGGTGGTCTGTTAATAAGCGAGTCTACAACAGACAATCCAGTGATCAACAGCATGAGCATCGATCCACGCAATCGATGACACGATGATACGATGACATGTCTCAACCAAGTCAGCGAGCCTGACCACCTGATCCCGTTAGTCGCCCCTTACGACCTGCACGGTTTGCTAAACACCAGACCGCCTCCGTGGTGTAGTGGTTAGAGCGTCCGCCCGGAGAGCGGAAGGTCGCGGGTTCGATCCCCGGCCGCGTCATACCAAGAGACGTTAAAATATGGTACTTGTTGGTCCCTGCCTGGCGCTCGGCATTAATGGGTACAACAAGGACTGGTCGGCTCGGAGTCAGTATAATGTGTCTGAATGGGATATTCAAGCTTCACTGCGACATGGTATCTCAGTGGGCTAGCACTATAAAACCAGCTTAAGTCTGGGCTAGTACAAGCAGCCGCACATACATACACACACGCATGCACGTCGTCATATGAGCGAAATATTCTCAAGCACGACGTTAAACCCTCTTTCACCTCACCGCTAAAGACCAATTCTAACCAGGATCTTAGATCAGATGAATTTGTGCCCATTCGCTAGAGCAAGGACAAAATGGAAGCCAGGAGTAAATTACTGATGATAGTGAGTGAGTAACTAAATGAGTGAGGATGGTTTTACGCCACCTTTAGCAATATTCCAGCATTATTACTGCGGGGGACACAGTGTATCCATGTGGGGAATCGAACATGGGTCTTCGGCGTGACGAGCGAACGCTTTAACCACTACACCACCGCCCAGTCATGAGACTCGCATTATACCCATGTGGGGTTCCATGGAATATCCTCCTCAAATTTGAGTTCCTTATAACAAAGACGTGGACATGCATAAATTTTCCATGGTATTCAAACCACGTCTCAACGCCATTCGAAGTTGTGTTACAGTTGTAGCGCAGAACAGCAATACGGAAATGTCTTTATATTTCAGTTCATGTGACCCATGAAGGTCCGAGTTAGAATATTGATCTTCAGTAACCCATGCTTGTCGTAAGAGGCCACAAACGGGATCGGGTGGTCAGGCTCGCTGACTTGGTTGACACATGTGCTCATGCTGTTGATCACTGGATTGTCTGGTCCAGACTCGATCATTAACAGACCGCCGCCATATAGCTGGAATATTGCTGAGTGCGGCGTAAAACTAAAGTCACTCACTCAGTTCATGTGCACATTCGTTTACTTGCAGGTGGTTATGCTGGTACGGCATCGGCTGTCGTCGTTGCTGTTGCTGTAGTTGCGATTGTCGTCACGGTCATCGTCTTCAAACTGAGAAAAAGACGTGAGTGTCTGTTGTTTCTTAAACCGTAAAACCGATAGAAATCTTGCAGCAAATGAGTGAGTTAGTTTAGTTTTACGCCGCTTTTTAGCAAAATTCTAGCAATATCATGGCGGGGGGGGGGGGGTGTGCACTACAAATAGGCTTCACACACATACCCATGTGGGGAATCATACCGGGGACTTCGGCGTGGCAAACGGACGCTTTAACCATAACGCTAACCTACCATCCCTGCAGCAAAAGACGTTTTAATGATCAATAAGGATATAGTAATGTGGTAATGTGAAACGTGTTGGCTTAAACTGGAATATTTTAAAATTTCAAACCGAAATGTTATCATGTATGTTATATCTATCTACATCTGTATTTCCTTTCCAGATCACAGCCGTCAGTTTGCCATCAGTGGGTCACCTGTATGTGAACCGGTGAACAGGCCCGAGGGGGGCATACCTGATCACGATACTTACTACAGCCCAGTCGAAATAAGACAAGATACAACTGAAAACTCGAATGAGAAGTGAAACGAAATCTGAACACTTAAAATGTGCTTATAATCCCCAGCAGATGTTTAGAAGCTTTTTCATTTGTTTGTTTGTTATTCAACAGCAGCATTCGAATCTGGACTAGACAATCCAATGATTAACGTCATGGATTAACATCATCAATCCAGTGATCAACAGCATGAGCATCCATCCATGCTTTTGGGATCACCTGATCCCGTTAGTCTCCTGTTAGGTCTTGCATTGGTCGGTGGAGACCAATTATATATTTTATATAATAAAGAATATGTACTATTCAAAAAATGGAATTAATAATATATTAATTGTTGACGTTCCGGGGTCGAAATGGATGAAAATTTATCATTTTGTGTGAAGTTGGCAGCTATGAATGTGGATTAGATGACCAATAATGGGAGTATGTTTTACACCGCCTTTAGCAATATTCCAGCAATATCACGGCGTGGGACACCAGAAATGGGCTTCACACATTGTACACGTGGGGAATCGAACCCGGGTCTTCGGCGTGACAAGCCAACGCTTTAACCACTAGGCTACACCACCGCCCCCAGTGTTGTCAGAAACAGACACAGTTCATTTTCGTCTCCAACATCGGCGGAGCGGAGGGGTAGCCTAGTGGTTAAAGCGTTCGTCGTCACACTGAGACCCGGGTTTGATTCCCTACATGTGTAAAAACCCGTTTCTGGTGTCCCCGCTGTGATATTGCTGGGATGTTGCTAAAAGCGGCGTAAAACTAAACTCACCCACTCACTCACCAAAATTGACGCTAGCAAGTATGCTTGGAAATGGCTGCAAGGTCGCCACTGTGTTACACACTTGTTGGTTCCTATTAACCAGTAATACCATTCAGTCCTGGTAACAGGTGTGCGTTGACTGTCCCTGACTTAGACCCACAGATTGAATATGCAATAAAACCTCGATTGAATGAAATCACACAATGTTATATAGACAATCGCAAAGTACGCACCATCACCAGAACTCGCACATCCTTACACGCCCACACGCGCTCACGCACACGTGCGCTCTCACACATAATCTTATCCAGGAAACATTATTTTTTAAAGATTTGATGGCGACTTACAGGAAACATTTAAGCTTGAAAAAAATGTATAGATGAGGAAATGAATATCTGGCGGAGCAATATGAATATCTCTTACATCTGCTATTAGCTGCTGAAGCAACGTCACATTCAAAAATGATTATTGTAACGTGATGCTCCCATGGTATGCCTTCCAGCTTATGTTTTGCTGAATCCCACCCCGCACCCCCACCCCCACACACTCCCCGACTGCAGTGAGATATCGGTCTTGGAGTAACACGGCAAGGATGTAAGTGAACACGGTCCACGTCACCCTAACGTAATACACACAATAACACTGTATAGTAATACTGCGTTAGTGTAATGAATATTCACTGACTCACATTTCGACCATCTAACGTCCTGCATAGCCAAACATTTCTCAACTTAATAACCATCCTTAAAAAGGATATATTAAGCCCTACGTAGGAGATAGTATGCCCTACGTAGGAGATAGTAAGTCCTACGTAGGAGATACTAAGTCCTACGTAGGAGATACTAAATCCTACGTAGGAGATACTAAGCCCTACGTAGGAGATACTAAGCCCTACGTAGGAGATACTAAGTCCTACGTAGGAGATACTAAGCCCTACGTAGGAGATACTAAGTCCTACGTAGGAGATATTAAGTCCTACGTAGGAGATAGTGACCCCCCATTTTATTTTCACCGTGGCCCTACTACGCTTCCGTAGAAAAGTACACGAGGAATTAATGACTGCTGATCGAAAAGAACGTGTGAATTTCCTTGTTTCCTCTTTTCAAGGAAACATTTCCTACTTATTTTATACTCCAGCAAAGTAAACAGTATTTGTGAAACAATATTTGTTAGAAAACAGTTTATGAGTTTATTAATCACAAATTACGTTTTGCCAAGTTTAGGCAAATGGTTTTATCACACATCTGCGTCCCGTGCAGGAGGATGTACAGCTTAGTATGTTACTGCGTTCACAGGTGGTGAACATTTGTTGACGTTAAGGGGAATAGGATATTTAAACTAGGACGTAAAGAGCATGACATTAAGTCTACATTACGCACTCACAATCAGCAGTATGGATCTTTGTTCGTCGGTTCCAAATGAAGTTCCGTGCTTCAAATACTCAATAACACCCGGAAATTGGCCAACACATGATGTTTATCTCCTAATTTCCGCCTCACTGTCTTGTTCCACGCATACAAACCGTAAATCAGACTGACCTTCAGAGCACTCCAAGTTTCCACGCTTGCATAAAGTAAGCATATTATCACTGGTATTTTTCTCTCGATCATTTGATGTCAATCTCAACGGCACATCGTATAATCAATCTCATCTCCATGGGGAGTATACAACTCTTGCAGCCACTAGGCGCACCGAGTTATTGTGGCTTTCTCATCCTAACGAGTACCCATTCACAGCTTGGAGGACTGGGACACATAGTAACAGTACTTTGATTATCCATAAAGTTTGTCTGTATATTACTCTCCAGCTTCTAAACAATGCCACTCAAAGAAATCATCAAAAGCGTGTACCCGTGAAACTGTCGTGCAAAATGTGCTGCTTGATGGAGCAAAATGTTAACATTAAAGTTCAAGTCAGTTTTGGCCAGTGAAGCCGTGTTCAGTAACGCGTGTGACCACCATGAGCACAAATGCCAGTTTCTACACGTCTTGGCATTGCCCAAATGCTCATTTAAAGTTGGTGTTGTGAAATGTTCTGCCATTCTCTCTGTAACATCTGCTCAAGGTCATCCAGAGTCTGGGGGTGAACATGGAGACCGTAAACACGACTTCCAATAATGTCCCAAACATGTTCAATGGGATTAAGATCAAGTGATCTTGCAGGCCAGTCCAATTGTGTGATGTTGTTGATCTAAACAACATCGTTAAACACTCTTTCTCGGGCAATATCATCCATGGACGGGCTTTATCATCCATAAAAATGAAAGTTAGGACCCGCTGGTTGTACCAGAGGAATGATTACAGGTAGGTTTACACCGATCAGGGTGCATGTGTGAAGAGTGGAGCACATTCATGCCACACATTTTGCATGTTGTTTCCGAGGGTGGTTGTGTTCGGGTGATGTTGTCAATGTTATCAGATAAATCAATTTGATATTTACTAAAGGTTATATATTCTTTGAATATTTACCGTTCAGTAACATGCCAGCAAAAAATCGCTATCAAGATTGATAAAGATATTACACTGATAATACTTGTTGCTTAATTTTTTGTGAGGAGTATAATTCACCCAGCTTAAACGACAGATATTTCATATATTGGCTGCTGATGATTTGGAGATTGTACGTGCGCTTTCAGACATGATTCGTGTTTCGAACATACCCGCCATGTTTTACCAGTGTCTCGGTAGTCTCAGACCTGCATGCCTGCCGACTGTTCTCCCATTACGGGATGACACGCTGCGATTTAACCGAAACAGCAAGGCGGAATAAGATCAGCCACCTTCAACAACATATTCAGTGCATTTTATTGCACGTGATGTTGTAATACGAAAAGAAGATGGCAAACTGCTTCGTTTTTTGTGCTTTTATTTTTTTTCCCCGCCCGCCCGCCCCTTATCAGCACCAGTTTGGAGATGAGAAACATACAAAAAATGTGGATGTTCTAATGCAGAAACCATACCCATGCCTGCTGAATGTTTTCAGTTCTCACAACGGCTACTATAGGACTGGAGGGCACCAATGTCACCCTGTCGTGGAATCTGCCAGATACCGGCATAAAAGCCTTCACTGTCATGTCCCCAAGCGCCCACAACATTTGTCTTTTTGAAGTGAAGGAGTTTGATCAAGTTCATCGATGTGATGGTGTGTACTCGTCAAGGGTTGCCTTCACGGGACGTTTGACATCAACCGGAGATGGCGTCTTCAGTTTCACTTTGACTGATGTCTCTATGAAAACTGACTCGGGTGATTACCGTTGTCACAAAGGTCCAGCAAGTCATGTGGGCACCATCATTGAGAACTGTGGACAGAGGCTTATTGTGTTTGGTGAGTTCAGTGTTGCCAGCTGAGCAGATATAGTCCATTTGGCTCAAGAGCGGACCGATGAATTGCAATCTAACTCGAAAACTAATAAACATAACATACTACGAAACGCTGATCATAATCAAAACATACCCACTTCATAAAAGTTGTTTCACAAACTATCATTAAAATATTGACACAGTTCACTATTTGTTACGAGGAGGAGTGCAGAGAAAGGGACAGCCGGGTGTGCGAGAAAGGATGAAGACGGCACAGCACAGGTTAATGAATCAATAACTTTGTCGGCACTTGTGCACGTGCTTCTCTGACACCTGGCTGTCCCTTTCTCTGCACTCCTCCCTCGTAACAAATAGTGAACTGTGTCAATATGTTAATGTTTGTTTGTCAAACAACTTTTATATTTTTAGGACAATAATTCTGCAAAAAGCTCACAGAGTGGGTATGATGTTTTGATTATGATCAGCGTTTCACTGAGTATTTTTGTTTATTAGTTTTCGAGTTAGATTGCAATTCATCGGTCCGCTTTTGAGCCAAACGGACTATATGTGTAAATCGCAAATAACTGGAAGGAACACTTGTATTGTCAATGTTTAAGATGAGCTGTTAGGGCTATGTCATATTCGGAAGTATTTAATTTTATAAATGCTGTAGTTGAACGAGGAGGCGTTACAGAGATCTATCGTGTGTATCCATTGTGGCACGAAACACAATCATGTATATATGCATTGGTTTTCCAAGTAAAGCGTCATGCCATGCGTCGTCAGCTATGGTCAGAATAAATCCAAAGTAATATTGTTACATAATACATGTAATGGGTTTATAGAAACTCTTTGGGTCTATTTCCGTTGGACAGAGTACCTACAGGCTCCATACATTCAGGGCAATGAAGATCCTGCAACTGGCAAGACTACACGTCTCAAGGTCAACCAAACTCCTGGAACAGGCAGGACTTCACACCTTACATGCCACGCCTTCACCATCTCTGTGCCCATCGATTCACAGGTGACACTGTCGTTCATTTGGAAAAGGAATGGAACCCTGGTAGAGAATGGCGATGGATACACCATAACGACAGGTACTGAGGAGATTCACGATTTGTGGAAACATCATCACAAAAGCACTCTCACTATCAACCCGACGGCCAAGACAGGGAGTGATGAGAAGCACAGTGATGGTGTGTATGTCTGCAAGGCTTACAGTACCCCTCGCTTCTCGTCGGAATGGAGTGAGGAATACATTATAGCCAAAACAGGTCCGTAGACTTTCCCATATACCTATTACAATTCACTCTCCTCTGGGCACGTTAACATTATAATATTTGTATAAAATCAACTTGATTCGAAAAAGAATGGAGCTTACGGTAAATAGTTTCATTTCACAACAAATCAATCGCCACTTCGATTTGAAATCCCTGCTAAAGGCACAGTAGATTGTACATGTACAATTTGACAATATCATGAGCATGTGTTTATGTATCTGAGAAACACAGCCGCTGTGTATAGTACAAAAGAAAAACAGAGTTATGAATTCAAAATATATCTGTTTTGATCTAATGCACTGAACACAATGTAAAAAAACAATTAACCGCAGCATGTATTATATATCATTTAAAACACATCTTCACTCTCACTAATGGGTCCTCTTGGGCGCTGATGCTCATGCTGTTGATCACTGGATTGTCTGCTCCAGACTCGATTATTTACAGACTGCCGCCATATAGCTGGAATATTGTTGAGTGAGGCGTTAAACAACAAACAAACAAACAAAGAAATATACCGTTGGGCACCCATTTTCACCTAACCCATTTTCCAGGTTCTCCTGAATACTCCAGGAACTACACAGTAGCCTCCATTGGTGGTACGGCTACACTAACATGGAATCAACAGCAAGAGAACTTGACCTTAGTATCTCCAACTGGAACACGCCTTATCTCTGTGTTTACAAACATTGTAAACATATGGCCTGGCCAAGGAACAAGGTTAAAATTGCTGGCGTCTCCACGTCAGATGCATGGCAAACGATCACGATTATGATATATAATACAACGCTGAAGGATGCTGGGCTGTACGTTTGTAAACGAGGCTTAAAGGAAGAAAGTATACCAGACTGTGGATTTGCACTTGTTGTGATAGGTTAGCACCAACAAAAACAGTCCGTGCATGGATAACTTCTCAACGAAAAAATGAACACATTGTATTGAGACAAATAGTTGATAACTCATAGTCAATGTGGTCCGTATTATACTCCGAAAGTACTTTGGGACAAGTGAAAATATAGCGACTAACCTTGACATGTACAATTGTAGTTACTGTTTAACCCCACATGCAGCAATACTCTATGACAAAGGATAACTGTCTGTCCTAAATCGCGTCTGGACTAGACAATCCTGTGCTTAGCACTTGAGCATCGATTTACACTTTTGGTGAGGTGAGTCGAAGTTGGGTTTTAACGTAGTGCTTGAGAATATTTCGCTCATATGACGACGTGCATGCGTGTGTATGTGTATGTGCGGCTGCTTGTACTAGCCCAGACTTAAGCTGGTTTTATAGTCCTAGCCCACTGAGATACCATGCCGCAGTGAAGCATGAATACCCCATTCAGACACATTATACTGATTCCGAGCCGAACAGTCCTTGTTGTACCCATTAATGCCGAGCGCCAGGCAGGGACCAACAAGTACCATATTTTAACGTCTTTTGGTATGACGCGGTCGGGGATCGAACCCGCGACCTTCCGCTCTCCGGGCAGACGCTCTAACCACTACACCACGGAGGCGGTCTTACACTTTTGGGATTCGATGACATGTATTTACCACATCAGCGATCCTGACATCAGGAATTCGCCAGTAGCCTCTTACGAGCTAATGTTGCTATAGACCAGCTCGAACTCGGAATCTTAATCACATGCAATTGAATCTCATTTAACAGATACATATTTTTGTTTGAATACAAAATCGACATTTAACTGTTACAGAGAAGGTGCAAGATCCCTACATCGCTTTTACTGATCGAAACAGCGAGAATAGCATAAGCTGCTATTCAAAACTCAGTAGAGTTCCTGAGAACCATTCGTTGGCGATCACAACCCGATGGCGAAGAACAGCCAGGCGGAACAGGAGGTGGGTAACCAACGTGACACGGGATGAGGACTGGTACTTCAGTACCATCGGTTTTCACCTGGAAGAGGATGAAAGGCGTGATGCAGACATAATATACTCATGTCGGATTGAAGAGGAACAGGGATACAAGTCAGAATGGAGTCTTGGGTTTGCCGTACCAACGAAATGTAATTAAAAGTCATTTATACCGTGTACTTGATATCTTCCAAGGGATGTATGACACACTTGTAATTACGAATTTCCAACTTTGATGGAAATGAATCGTAACTACAGCATTTGATAAGGGACATAATTGTCTCTGATCTGATTTACAGTTACAGTAAGTGTGAGTTCCTGCCGCTGTTAGCAATATTCCAGTAATATCATGGCGGGGGCACCAGAAATGGGACTCACACTTTGTACCCATGTATTAAATCGAACCCGGATCTTCGGCGTGACGAGCTAGGTTACACCCCCAGAGTAAAGCACAGCCTGAATACAATGAAACTGTGTATGTGTTTGTCTGTTTCAGTTCCGTCACGACGTGATAATTACACGGTAGTTAAGGACGCCCACAGTGGCAGCATCAGCTGGCTGCAACCTCGACCTGACACCGCATTTGATGTCCGCCTCCCGTCCAACAGCACAATATTGACAGTGAATTCTTCTAAGATCGAAATAACACCACGATTCTCCGAAATGATAAAAATTAGAGGAATTTACGAGACAAAGGAATCTTTGAATATCAGTTTTGTATTTCAACACATCACGTCAAAAGATGCAGGGTATATAAGATGTTATTCATCACCGGCTCATGACTACCTCTTGCAGCAATGTGGAACATACCTAATAATTTTAGGTAAGAATAAATTAACGTAGCGCTTTTTCGTACCCTGTGTGGTTAATATTGTTTTGTATAGCTGCACCTCTGAAAGGGTACTTATTGCACACGTTTGCAAGCATGATAGTCCTGTGTCTGTGAAATTTTCACGTACCAAGTTTTTAAACGTAGTATTTTTGTTCTTTTAAATTTCGGCTAAATTTTCCTACAATCGCCAGCGGCTGAAAGGATGGTGAAAATCCAGCTAGGCTCCACGCAGGTAGCAAAAGTCCCCATGGTTCCTAGTATGGTGATCTACCTTCAGATGCCGGCGATCTATATTGTATATTTATATTGTATTGTCTTCTTTAATTACACTGTTTTAGTTTTACATGCTAGTTTTATGTTCATATTTGTGATACTCTGGTATTTTTACTGTCCATCGTCGACAGGTTTAACTCTTCACAACTCTTCACAATGTTTTCATTTTTGTATTATATAAGTTGTTTTCGTCACGATATGGCTGAGATATTGCCGATGTGACGTTAAATATAACCTCACTCACTCACTCACCTGTGTCTGTGTAGGGCAAATATAAGGTTGATGGTCAATATGGCCTTTTTAAGGAAGCGTCTCGATAAGTAGAACTTTAGATAATTGCATTGCACGTTAAACGAAACTAAGTATAACATGTGGTTATAGTTATAATACATAATTATTTAATATGAAAATTTAAGATCATGCAGAATGGTAAAAGCGACAATTCACCATCCACATCTACAAGACACGACCAAGAGCAGAGTCAACACATGATTTTCACTCTATTATGAACATGTGTTTAGAGAAGTCAGTGACAAATCATTGCTTCGGCGTATTGAATTCCAAAAAGTCCATACAGGAGTCCATGGCAACGAAATGGACATCCTTGTCAGTTGTGTGTAATTGTGAAACCAGTAAAAGACTGTAAACGTTTGCGTTCGAGATTTCTGTTCTCGTGACAGCAGCAAATATCATTTACAGGGAAGCCGACTGTACCAGTCATTGAAGTCAGGGAAACGTCAGATCAAGAAACAACTTTGACATGTTCCTCCAAATCTCAAAGTCTCCCTGAAGGTCAACCCCTGGTACTGTCGTACGTCTGGCGCAGGAATGGTACCAAGTTGGAGAATGGTACCGGTTACCTGATGCTTGGAACAACTTTAACTCTCAGCAGAGCCACCAGAAAGCACACTGGTCAATACTCGTGTCGAGCTGAGGAGGAAGATGGATTTATGTCTGAATGGAGTGCAGCCTACGACATGGATGTTCTGTGTAAGTAGACAAGGAACGGTTAGGTCCCATACTGCCTACAGTTTCAAACTGCCTACGTCCCAAACTGCCAACAAAAATATTGTAGGCAGCGTGGGAAATGATTCTTTGCCCTGTAGAATAATGGAACAGCCCAACTGTCAATGACGAAGGGGTGTGTCGTTTGGAGTAAGGTAGTAGTAGTTATTTGCTTTATTTAATCTTGCACGCACAACTAAGGTATTTCGGCGATGGGGTAGTACACTTTTAGGAAATGAGGGGAACAAAAATAGAAATTTTGAAAGAGTGGTGTTACTACCAAAACAAACCCCCAACAACTGAGTATTAAGGGAAATTTGAATGGGATGCCGAATTAAAAAGGTTAAAAAAATATGAAATAGGTAAAAAGTCCATACAGGAGTCCATGGCAACGAAATGGACATTCTTGTCAGTTGTGTGTAATTGTGAAACCAGTAAAAGACAGTAAAACCAGTAAAAGACTGTAAACGTTTGCGTTCGAGATTTCTGTTCTCGTGACAGCAGCAAATATCATTTACAGGGAAGCCGACTGTACCAGTCATTGAAGTCAGAGAAACGTCAGATCAAGAAACAACTTTGACATGTTCCTCGAAATCTCAAAGTCTCCCTGAAGGTCAACCCCTGGTACTGTCGTACGTCTGGCGCAGGAATGGTACCAAGTTGGAGAATGGTACCGGGTACCTGATGCTTGGAACAACTTTAACTGTCAGCAGAGCCACCAGAAAGTACACTGGTCAATACTCGTGTTGAGCTGAGAAGGAAGATGGATTTATGTCTGAATGGAGTGTAGCCTACGACATGGATGTTCTGTGTGAGTAGACAAGGAACAAGGGGCCCTGGTCCTCTTAGGCTCCGCACTTAAAATGAAACTTAAATTTCATTCTTAATATGACTTGTATTTCCAATATAGGTTTTCAAAAATTACTTGCATCATCAGAATGTAAACATTTGCAGTTTGTGTGTTGTTTGACGCCGCTCTCTGGAATATTTCCTCTATACGTGTATAGCGGCGGTCTGTAGATTATCAAGCCTTGACCAGACAATCCAGTGATTGACATCGCGAGTATCGACGGCATCCGGGGTGACATGTGTCAACATAATCAGCGAGCTTGACCATCCGAACCCGTCAGTCGCCTCTGACATCAAGCATAGGTTGCTGAAGACTAATTCTAACCCGGGTATTCTTAAGATATATTCAGATATATATTTCCTTATGAACAATGACTTTGTCACATAAGGAGATGTACCACAACAATGACTGCGACGATGATGGAGAGTAGTACTTTATCAGCAAAAACGAATCAACTGAAGAGAGATTATACTTTCAGCTAACCTATTCAAGGAACTGACTGACTGAGTTTGGTTTTACGAAGCTTTTGAATTCCCAACATCTGGCGGGGACACCAGAAATTTGTAATGTACCCATCGAACTCGGGTCCGGCATGGAAGATAACCCGGCTACCCTCCGCCCCCCTATTCAAGGAATAAAGGATCGTCATCCCGTGAAGATCCGGGTTAGAATGGATCGTCAGCAAACCTATGACATGGCTGGAATATTGCCCTGTGACGCGTCAAACCACAGACTGTTTTGTAATAACAATCAGAGGATTGTGAACATGGAGCTGAGTAGGAGACTATGACCAATACAGTGGCAATCTGGAGCTGTCATGGAACGTGTTGGAGTTTTACAGTGTCACACTTTTAGTGTGGACAGTGTTGGAGAGGCGAATGTAACCGTCAGAGTAAAACGTGCTTCTCCTTTCCAGGAACACCTGGTATCATTCATTCATTCATTCATTCATTCATTCATTCATTCATTCATTCATTCATTCATTCATTCATTCATTCATTCATTCATTCATTCATTCATTCATTCATTTATTTATTTAACTGAGTTCCAGCTAGGCTGCTCACTGCGCTTTGCTTTTTTGCCATCGATCATTGGGTGTCAATATCAACGGCACATCGTATCAATCTCAATTTTCCGTCAGTTCATTTCATATTCACTGTGCAGATGATCGAGACTGATTATTGTCTGTCATTGACGTGTTGACATTAACATTTATACATCTGCCCCATTCTGTTACAGATGACACTGACCAGACACACGGAACATCGACCCCCAGCACAGACAGGGTCCGAGACAAGGTGCTCATGTGGCTTCTAGCCCTTGATTTGTTTCTGGTAGTGGCTATTATCGCGATGAGGATTTCTCATTTGTTTCAGTATTTCTATTGTTCAGACTTTTAAGAAAAAATGAACTCGTGGTTTGTGTCAACACTGCCACCGACACCTATGTTTGAGGACGTGTTGTACACCTTGAGAGAAATATGACCTGTTAATATGTTTTTTAGGTGACCAATGAATGTGCCTTTGCATGTGTTTGTGTCGAACGGAGCAGCATATTCACAGGCACCTTATATTACCACTGTTTGACAGTGAATTATATTCACTTGCTTATGATAAAGTGGGAATAGTACAAACGTCTCTCCTCTAAGTTGAGATGACGCGTGAAGATTCGTTAGAATTGGTCTTCAGCAATCCAAAGAGGCGACTAACGGGATCGGGTGGTCATGTTCGCTGACGTGGTTGACGCATGTCATCGTATCCCAATTGATCGATGTTCATGCTGTTCATCACTGGATTGTCTGGTCCACGATTATTTATATATCTGGATTATTGCTTAGTGCGCCCTTAAACAAACAAACAATCTAATTTGAGATGATGTCTTACGAATATGAAATATTATTTTCAGTCGCTTATAAATAAGCATCACAGAGGCTTACACGTTGACAGAAAATGACGCAGACAGCCAGTTCGCAGACACCTTAAAACAACAACATTTACGGTTCAGAGAACAGATTATCTACCACCTGTTACCTACACATTATAATGGAATAGTCCAAATAAAAACACAGGAACAAACTGAAGCTATATTATTATTTTGAAAGATAGACGAAAAGACAGTAGTTTGAATTTTTATTGCTGCGATATAAAAACAGTTTATTTTCATAAACATTTAGGTTTAACCTTCTAGTCTAACGGGAGTCGGCATCATCATATTGAAAACATTAGCTTAGCTATTAGAAATTGCGACACTGTTGTATCATATGAATCAAATAAATACAAATGTGAACCTAAATATTTTTTATATGGAATATAGAAGTTATATGTTTTGCACACAATATTAAGATATATGGCGAGTGCACTTAATTACGATTTATTTAGAATAAATATTTAAAATATGACGCATCATGTCAATGTGGCCATGGATGTGAGATATTTTTCATTACTTCCTTGAATGTCCATTGTATACTACTCAAAGACATAAACTGTTACAATCTTTAGAAAGTATTGTTGAAATTAGAACACTGATTGGTATTAATCGTATCTTACATGGCAATGCAGGTGTCTCATTTACTGCAAATCAGAATGTTTTCAAATATGTACATATCTATATCTCTCCCACAAAACGTTTTCTCAGTTAACTTCTGTTGTACATATGCTATTATTGGGAGGGGTCTTTTCTATCAATAAACACAACAAAACTCTCAGTGACAAACCTGTTTTTATATTCGATAGTAATTGATAGTAAAATCAATTTTGAGAAGAGAAATCATTTATCATTTAATGACAACAAAGTTCTATTTACCCACAAACAAACTTCTCAGTAACGATCCTGTTTCAGGTTCACCCTGCTCTACTCACTAGAAAGTGGACTGTTCCATTATACCCGTAGGTGTTACCCTAATTAACCTTCTAGTTCAGTGTCTGTCAATTGGGTGTCTGTCAAATGGGTGACTGTCAAATGGGACAAATATCCATTTGCAATAATATTCAAAACACGATAAACAGTGGACAAAGGGATGCCTGTTCTACTTGAAATCACTTTAGCTGATCTGATGTCCTTGTTATAATACTCTAATATCAACTTCCTCTTCTCTAAATCATCCATACTGAAGATCACTGAAAATGTCGTCTGCTAGCAAGTAAACAAAGGGGGATAACTCTTCACAAACTAATGAAAAAGGATTAACGGAGTTGTCTCTCTTGAACATATTCCTAAAATATTCCAGCTATATGGCGGCAATCTGTAAATAATCGAGTCTGGACCTTAAGATAACGGAAATGGTTTAGTGGCTATACTTTTATACAATGTGACTAATGCTTATTGTTAATGAATATTTCAGAATCGGTTGTGTTACTGTGTATCTTCAGATAGTACAGTATGACCAGAAATTATTGAGAATTTTAGGAATATGTTTAATTGGATTTCTAGTATAAACAACCTTGACCAGCTTTCGAGTGCTTGGGTATTCTTGTTTCTAATAACAAACGAAGGAGTTTAGAAAACATAAGGCTGGATATGATTGATAGAGGAACTGTGGCTGTCTGTTAGGAGACAATTAGAACTGAGCTGCATGCAATGGGTTGGCAAAAAAGTCGAGGAATTCCATCACCGATCATGAAACCTGAACAAAAGGAGCGAAGGTTGAACTGGTGCTTACAGCATAGAAATTTTAACTGGGACAATGTGATTTTCTCAGATGAAAGTTCTGTGTGGCTGTTTCCTAATACACTGAAATTCTGTAAAACCTTTGTATCAGCGCCCAAAGTACAGTCCAAAATTTAACGTGTGGGGTGGCATATCTGTGTTAGGGGCAACGCCCCTCTGTGTATGTGAAGGGAATATAAACAGTGAGCGGTACGCAGATATTCTCGGAGGACATTTACTTCCATATGCTCACGTGTTCTATGGAATATTTTTTGATTTTCCAGCAGAACAACGACCCAAAACATCGTTCAAAGCATTCACAGGCCTGGTTTCTGACCCAAAATATGACATTATTAGATTGGCTAAGCTATAGCCCTGACCTAAATCGAATAGAAAATGTTTGGGGACTTATGAAGGAAAGTGTCAATAAGAAAAATCTGACAAATATTGCTGAAATGAAAGAAGAGGTGGTCTGATATTGGGACAGCATGGACCACGACTTTCTAACTTCTTTGATCAGTAGTATGCCCCGCCGCATTGAGGCCTGCATTGCTGCCCATGGTGACTTGACAAAATACTAACTGTTCACCTGTCTTTAAATCTGGAGTTATGTTCTGCTTATATTCACATTTAATACGTGAGTAATGAGAGAATTACAATCTTAAATTCTCAATAATTTCTGGTTGTAGTGTATGTGGATATATAACAATGAACGAACATTGTGTGAAATAAACTGTACAGCAATGTATGTTAGACTTCAACCACTGGGATATAAGACATGTGATATCTTAGTCAGGCATCAATTAGGATCTTTTGAATTTCATTGGTTGATTCATATCACGTGAGGAAATAATAATGTTCTCTGGTCCTTGATTTCACTTAGTGACCACGCTGAAAATAATATATATGTGCGTAATATATGACTTTTGTAAAATAACTAACACTTTCCGTCAAGTATAAGTGGAGGATAGTGGTGTTCAGGTAATTATATTTAGACTGAAAATGAACCAGAATTATCGAGGGGGTCTGGAATATTCTGAACCAGCAAGTTAGGGAAACTTCCAGTGAAGCAATGGAAGGTTTGTCTCTGTACAAACAGGGCAAGCTCGTGCATTAACCATTTCACATTACATATTTATGAAGGAAATGAAAATTGTGAGAACGCCACTCTTCCCCCTGGATTTACATCCTTGCAGAGGGTGAATATTACTGTCTGTCACTGTTGTTATTGAAACAATCACTGCTTTTGTATTATGTTGACACTGGATGTGTACTGCCGCTAGCTCCCTTTTTGTTCTGTCATTGTAAAAACTTTTATAAACTTATATAATTTAGCGTTACAGTTGACACTTGTACAACATTTCAGTGTTATGTGTTGGATACACACCTCCTTCATTTACATGCAGACTTCTAGACTTCAGTTTGGAAGTCGACATGGATCAATGTATACTTTCGAAAAACGTAATTTTTAAGCTGCCGGAAAAGTGAACAAGTGTTGCAGTCAATATAATATTCTTAGAATGCGGAAAGCTTGAAAACGGTATAAAAATCTGTACGGAAACGTCGCCATTGTCAAAATATAGAAGTTGATCATTCATGAAGTCTTGTCATCGTTGAAGACAGTACTGCCACTAACACTAACGAAAAGAACACTGCTTCGGACACAACAACCAACACTGTAACCAAGACAACCACCAACACTGCCGCCGACACAATCATCAACACTGTCACCAACACCGACCTGAACACAAAATCTGCAACCGACACAACCGCCCAAAGTGCCTCCAACACAACCGGCAAAACTGCCACCAACACTGGAACCAAAACTGCCACCAACACTGCAACCAAAACTGCCTCCAACACTGAAACCAACACAACCGCCAAAACTGCCTCCAACACTGAAACCAAAACTGCCACCAAAACTGCAACCAACTGCCACCAACGCTGCCACCAACACTGCAACAAAACTGCCATCAACACTGCAACCAAAACTGCCACCAGCAATGTAACCAAAACTGCCACCAACACTTCCATCAACACTGCAACCAAAACTGCCACCCAAAACTGCCACCAACACTGCAACCCACACAGCCACCGACACTGCAACCAAAATGCCACCAACACTGCAACCAAAACTGCCACCAGCACTGCAACCAAAACCGCCACCAGCACTGCAACCAAAACCGCCACCAACACTTCAACCAAAACTGCCACTAACACAGCAACCAACACTGCAACCAAAACTGCCACCAGCACTGCAACCAAAACTGTCACCAACACTGCAACCAAAACTGTCACCAGCACTGTAACCAACACTGAAACCAACACTGCCATCAACACTGCAACCAAAACTGCCACCCAAAACTGCCAGCAACACTGCAACCAAAACTGCCACCCAAAACTGCCACCAACACTGCCACCCAAAACTGCCACCAACACTGCAACCAAAACTGCGACCAGCACTGCAACCAAACTGCCACCAACACTGCAACCAAAACTGCCTCCAACACTGAAACCAAAACTGCCACCAACGCCGCCTCCAACTCTGCAACCAAACTGCCACCAACACTGCAACCAAAACTGCCACCAAAACCGCCAACCAAAACTGCCACCACCTCGCAACCAAAACTGCCACCAACACTGCAACCAAAACTGCCACCAACACTGCCACCAACACAATCATCAACACTGTCACCAACACCGATTTAAACATGCCAACCAAACCCATCACCAACAGTGTCCTCTACTTTACTGTAAACACTGCTACCATCACTACCGTTAACATGACCATAACACTGCCACCACGGACAGGAAATCAATCGAAACACTCGGAAGGCGGAAGTAGTGTTTCAATACGAACTAACCCTTCTCAACTTCATAATGCATAGCGGTCTGTCCATGTCGAAATACCACCTGGTGAATCAGCTACGAAAATATGTCTTTCCTGTACTAGAGGCTACAACAGTATCGCACCACAGCATGGACCACTGGGGACTGTTTTGTAGTGATTCATAAACATGTGCTTGTCATAAAGTCAAAACAGGATCATGGATTCAGATTTTAGGAGTTCGCTGCGTTGAAACTGCTTCATGATAGGGGTGTTGCAAACAGCCAGTCGCCTGCAAGCGATGTACAGCGATTCGCCTGACAACAGACCATACATTTAAAACTGTGTGCTGTAAAGTAGTACAGGAGAAATAAACATAATTTACTTGAGCACCTTGTAATGTAGTCTTATCCGCTGACTGTATAGCGATTGGCCTGACAACGGAGTGCTAAATTTCAGCCGCTTGCAATCGCACCAATCGCTTGATGAGGTCGCTGCGTTCTCAAACCAAATATTGCGGCTTAGGGAAATTTGAATTCGACGGCTGAACAAGAATTGTTTGACTTAATCAGCTGGGAAATTGGCATAGACAGCTTACATCCCAGCATTCTCAGTTTGTCCCACACCTTCAATGTAGTCATCAACAATAATAAATTCATCACTCGTCATCGAGACTCTTCTAACACGTTTTTCATTAGGGCCAGGCCAGCAAACGGTAATCGCTCCGACATTTTGGAAGAGTGAGTAACGCTTCGAGCTGTTGCAAGCCCGGGTTAAGTGATTCATTTGCTTACTCTAAGCGATTCCCGGCTTGCAACGCACCCGTTGTCTTATCCGCTCACTGTATAGAAACCGGTTGATATGGTCATACATATTCATGAGTCTGATTTTAAATACTTATACACATAAAAAAGTGGAAAATTGTGGAAAGTTATATCGAATTCACTAGTTGTGTTTGACATCCATGTCCTAATGGCAGGCCAATTCTAACACAGGATGGAGATCGACACTTAGAGGTTATGAATTTATCAATGTTTGAAAGAAAAAAATGAACTTTAGAACACATAATTTCTGCTACTGTATTCACGAGTGATGTACGAGTGTGTGTGTATACGTGCGCGTGTGTGTGCCTGTCTGTAAGAATGCATCAGTTGCAGTGTCGCTGCTACACAATCTGCCGAAACTTCCCAAATCTGCTACCACCACTTCCTCTCACAAATCTCCGTTTAACGGAGACCGGAAGGTCGCGGGTTCGATCCCCGACCGCGTCATACCAAAAGACGTTAAAATATGGTACTTGTTGGTCCCTGTCTGGCGCTCGGCATTAATGGGTACAACAAGGACTGGTCGGCTAGGAGCCAGTATAATGTGTCTGGGTGGGGTATTCATGCTTCACTGCAGCATGGTATCTCAGTGGGCTAGCACTATAAAACCAGCTTAAGTCTGGGCTAGTACAAGCAGCCGCACATACACATACACACGCATGCACGTCGTCATATGAGCGAAATATTCTCAACCATGACGTTAAACCCAATTTCACCTCACCTCACCTCATCTCCGCTTAAGGTATTTCTGTTTCAACACTCGTACAGTTGCAAAAGTGAATGTGTTTCCATCTGAGCTTCGTACATGTACTGAATCGAACGGACGCTTTACTACTGGGCTACCCGCTGCCACTGTATTATTCGTCACATATAAATGTGTACATAGCCGATGCAGTCTGAGATAAGGAAATTTAATGTAAACATAAATGTTTTTTTCACCGTAAATTTTTTTTCCTGTGAATGCCCCTGCTTGGTTTCTGTGGCCGAGGTAGGTCTCTGCAAATGCACTTAATGATCCAACAATTCCCTACGTATATGAATCTATTAACTTTATTGAATTTCAAGGTTTGGCTATCTAATAGGATTAAATTATTCACCTAAACCCACCACGCCACGTTGTATGTTGCGTAAGGCCTTAACGTCCTTCACCCCTACTGAAGGTCAAGGTCACGCGCTTGCTTTATAAAGGGATGGGGAAGTTGTACAGGGTCATTCTTTCCACATCGAAAATGTCGGACACGTTCGTCCTGTTACTGTTGGGCGCCTGTTCCCTTACTGTGGCACAGGATTTCAAGAGGACTATCATCGCTATAGAAAAACCAACTACACACGGGGAGTATATGTTTCTTAGGGGCGGATCTACGAGTGGACAGAAGCTTTCCATAAGGCACAACGTCGAACCAACTGACGAAACGTCGTTCTTCGCTCAGACGTCCAAGGGTGACTCGACGTTAACTTGGTCGTCCTACGAGAGCGGACAGGGAGTGTATCGGGAAGGCTGGATAGTGCGGTCTGCTGAGGGAACACCTATGATGTGGACAACCGATGATGAGTAGGTGCATCATGAGTGAGTGAGTGAGTCGGGGGTGTACGTGAGTGAGTGAATCGGGCGGGTGTGTGGGTGAGTGAGTGTACACCGATTATGTGGATAACGAATGAAGAGTAGGTGTATCATGATTGAGTGAGTCAGGTAAGTGTTTTGGTGAGTGAGTCAGTGAGTGGGTAGGTGGGTGTTTGGGCGAGTGAGCTAGTAGATAGGTGTGTGAGTGAGTGTGTGAGTGAGTGAGTGTACACCAATTATATGGATAACGAATGAAGAGTAGGTGTATCATGATTGAGTGAGTCAGGTAAGTGTGTGGGCGAGTGAGCGAGTAGGTACGTGTGTGTGAGAGTGAGTGAGTGAGTGGGTGGGTGGGTGTATGGGTGAGTGAGTCAAGTTAGTGAGTGAGTGGCTGGTCACGGGGGTGGTAAGTGTGCGAGTAATATTAGTTTTGATAGTAGGTTTGGTTGGTTGTGAAAGTTTTATTAACAGATTTAGTCAGTGGGTATTTGAGGGAGGCATAGTTTCGGAGACACAATGAGTCGGTGTAGGGTTGATTGACGACGTCGATAAACAGTTACTTACAAGATGAAAATCGATGATTTCTTCACATGAGGTGAGGTGAAATTGGGTTTTACGTCGTACTTGAGAATATTTCGCTCATATGACGACGTGCATGCGTGTGTATGTGTATGTGCGGCTGCTTGTACTAGCCCAGACTGAAGCTGGTTTTTTAAAGTGCTAGCACACTGAGATACCATGCCGCAGTTAAGCATGAATACCCCACTCAGACATATTATACTGACTTCGAGCCGACCAGTCCTTGTTGTACCCATTAATGCCGAGCGCCAGACAGAGACCAACAAGTACCATATTTTAACATCTTTTGGTATGACGCGGTCGGGGATCAAACCCGCGACCTTCCGCTCTCCGGGCGGACGCTCTAACCACTACACCACGGGGTGGTATCTTCACATGACCAAAGACGGGTAGACTGGGGCAGCACACTAGATCTGTAAAGAGTGTAAACAACCTCCATGCACACAGGCATCAGACAAACCATTTCAAGCCGCCATGTTTGTTCAGGTCCTTCGGTACCAACGTCGACACCGACGGCGCCGGGTACTGGGAGCTGAACACGGAGGGAAGCGGCTACTGGGTGGTGGACGTCGACATGGACTGCAGTGCCACCCAAGGAGGCTGGTTCGCATTCAAGGTACGTCCATGGTCCTACTCCTATTTAATATACTCTACCATACACACAAACAAACCCACGCAATCACTCACTCATTCAGTAACATGAGACCACCAAGATAGTGGTTGACATGTGAGGCCATTAGGAATGTGCAATATAATCAAGTTTATATTAATCGTTGTGGTTAAGAACAGATTTCAACGTGAAGATCCACGTTAGATTTCGTCTTCAGCAACCCATGCTTGTCGTAAAAGGCGACCTACGGGATGGGGTGGTCAGGCTCGCTGTCTTGGCTGTCACACTCTTCGTATCCCATTTGCGCAGATCGATGCGCACGCTTTTGATCACTGGATTGTCTGGTCCAGACTCGATTATTTACGAACTGCCGTCACATAGCTGGAATACTAACTATTGCCGAGGGGGCAACAAATAACAATAACAAACGAACAAATAAACAAACAAAAAGACAAACAAATAAGAACAAATTTACATTTTTGTAGCTACTGAACGCTCCTGCTAACATTGATCTTACTGAATGAATAGGCCAAAACAACCAAACCTGGTCCATATATTACCATAGTGTTAAAGGCGATCTCTTAAACGTCAGATAGAGACGGAAGTACAATAAAAGTATAAACACAGCCATGTGACATGCTCCGAGACGACTGGTCCTTGTTGTATTCTCTTAACGCCGAGCACTAAGTACGGCAATTGTACCATCCATCTTTTAAATGTATTTTATCATGATGGGGCTAGTGGTCGAACCGACCATTAGCTCTTGGGGCAGAAGTTTTATTCGTAGCAGTCACAAGGGATCATTGTGTCGGTTAGTGAGTAATAGAACTAGTTTAGCGCCGCTTTGAACAGTATATCAGTTATATAAGAGTGTGGCGGTTTGAGATTGGAAGAACGCCTGAATTACATACATGTAGCTCACTGAAAACCACAAACACACGTTTGGTGGTAGCAAACCAGGAAGTAGAGCGAATCTTGGATTCAAACCAATGATCACAGGTTTAAGTGAGTAAGTGAGTTTAGTTTTACGCCGCTGTATCAATATTCCAGCAATACATGACACGAGACATGTGCTTCAAACATTGTGCACATGTAGAAAATCGAACCCGGGTCTTCGGCGTGACGAGCGAACGCTTTAACCACTATACTACTCCACCGCCCCCACATATCCTAAGGGATTACCCGTGCCCCTTGAACACATTGCGAAAACTACTTTGAGGGGCATCATCCCCCCTCCCTATGAACAGCATTTATTTAATTTTTAATTTTAAAAAGCAACCTTGGTTGATCTGATAATTGTAAGTGAGAGTTCATGTCACAGGGCTACCTTATCGACCTCTACCGCTACAAGTCGGAATGGGAGGGCAGCTACATTAACCAGTACTCCTGCGACGTGAACGGCACCCGCGTCAACGTCCCCGGCGCACAGTCGTGGAACCACTACGGTATCTGCGGCTTCTTCAACATCGTCCGCTGGAATGATGGTAAATGCATGGCTCAGGAGGTGGCCGTTGTTGAACAGTTTGTGGAGGTAATTAGATCCCCGCCAACTCCGGAACTCCTTGCGGAGATTTAGTCCTTCCTTGGAGAGGAGCAATAAATCGTATAAAACTGTTTGGCTTTAATTTGTTGTATTTTGTTTTGGTGTGTGGGGCGCCATTATGTTCGCTTGCCGATTCTGACTCTCATCTCACCTTGAAGGTTTGGACTGTCACCAATAAAACGAAAGACTTGAGGTGAAAGATCTTTTACCAAAGCAAGACCAATATTGTTGATCAATCTCCCAAACCCAATAGCGAAGGTCGATGCTCATGAAGTTGATCACTGGATTGTCTGGTGCAGACTCGATTATTTACAGACCGCCGCCATATAGCTGAAATATTGCTGAGTGCGGCGTAAAGCTATACTCACTCACTCAATCTGCAAAACAACATCCAGGACAGTTCAAGTGAATGCTGAAAACAGTTTTCTTTTACATTGTCTTTGCCTGAGGGCGGTGGGGTAGCCTAGTGGTTGAAGCGTTGGCTCGTCACGCCGAAGACCCGGGTTCGAATCCCCAAATGGGCACAATGTGTGAAGCCCATTTCTGGTGTCCCCCGCCGTGATGTTGCTGGAATATTGCTAAAAGCGGCGTAAAACCAAACTCAGTCAGTCAGTCAGTCAGTCTTTGCCTGAGCACATCTGAGCAGTTTGTTGGGATATACTTTTATTTATTATTATTATAAGGGGCGGTGGGGTAGCCTAGTGGTTAAAGCGTTGGCTCGTCAATCCGAAGACCCGGGTTCGAATCCCCACATGGGTCCAATGTGTGAAGCCCATTTCTGGTGTCCCCCCGCAGTGATTTTGCTGGAATATTGCTAACAGCGGCGTAACACCGAACCCACTCAGTCAGTCAGTCAGTATTATTATTATAAACCGGTGTTCAACCGTCACAATCAATTCTAGACACAGTGTTGTAATGAGTGTATGGCGTGAGTGAGTGTGTGTATGGCGATTATATTCTAAGCCACATCAGCTTTGCGTTAGCTGTAACGCTAAATGCATATGAATCCATTCATGCATTTTGACCCAACGACTCATCTAAAGGTGTGTTGTACGTTAAACTGTCAAAACTAAATGTAATTTACCTGATACGCCTTGAATATCCCAGCATTGAAAGCATGTCGGCCGATACACCTTGGCTACACTACGACGATGCTGAAGGCATATTGGAGTGAGTGAGTGAGTGAGTGCGTGCGTGCGTGCGTGAGGATTACGCTGCCTTGAACAGTATTCTAGTTATACAGTACAACCAGAAAATATTGAGAATTTAAAGATTGTAATTTATTAATTTTTGTCACCCATTACTCACGTATTAAATGTGAATATTAGCAGAACATAACTCCAGATTCAAAGACAGGTGAACAGTTAGTATTTTGTCAAGTCACCATGGGCAGCAATGCAGGCTTCAAAGCGACGGGGCATACTACTGATCAAAGAAGTTAGAAAGTCGTGGTCCATGCTGTCCCAATATCGGACCACCTCTTCTTTCATTTCAGCAATATTTGTCAGATTTTTCTAATTGACACTTTCCTTCATAAGTCCCCAAATATTTTCTATTGGATTTAGGTCAGGGCTATAGCTTAGCCAATTTAATAATGTCATATTTGGGGTCAGAAACCAGGCCTATGAATGCTTTGAACGATGTTTTGGGTCGTTGTCCTGCTGGAAAATCCACAAATGTCCATAGAACACGTGAACAGAACACGTAAATGTCCCTCGAGAATATCTGTGTACCGCTCACTGTTCATATTCCCTTTAACAACACAGAGGGGCGTTGTCCCTAACACAGATATGCCACCAAACACGTTAAATTTTGGACTGTACTTTGGGCGCTGAAACAAAGGTTTTCAGTTTGTTTGGTCCAGAATTTCAGTGTATTAGGAAACAGCCACACAGAACTTTCATCTGAGAAAATCACATTGTCCCAGTTAAAATTTCTATGCTGTAAGCACCAGTTCAACCTTCGCTCCTTTTGTTCAGGTTTCATGATCGGTGATGGAATTCCTCGACTTTTTTGCCAACCCATTGCATGCAGCATAGTTCTAATTGTCTCCTTACAGACAGCCACAGTTCCTCTATCAATCATATCCAGCCATATGTTTTCTAAACTCCTTCGTTTGTTTTTAGAAACAAGAATACCAAGCCGCCTCCTATCACCGACAGTTAATTTTCTGGGCCTACCTGCGCCTCCCTGGTGCTCAATGCCATATCCATTTGCAATATTTTTCAAAACACGATAAACAGTGGACAAAGGGATGCCTGTTCTACTTGAAATCACTTTAGCTGATCTGATGTCCTTGTTGTAATACTCTAAAATCAAGTTCCTCTTCTCTAAATCATCCATACTGAGGATCACTGAAAATGTCGTCTGCTAGCAAGTAAACAAAGGGGGATAATTCTTCACAAACTAATGAAAAAGGATTAACGGAGTTGTCTCTTGAATGAAACCAAGCACTTGATAGCTGGTCAAGGTTGTTTATACAAGAAATCCAATTAAACATATTCCTAAATTTCTCAATAATTTTGGTCATACTATATCACAGCGTGTCAACCTAAAGTAAAATGAAAGCCGAAAATAGAGCATGTATCACTGCCTTAGGCGACAGGACTTTTAAAGTATGAGTGCTGTACACGACTTCGTCGTGTGCACCATGTACAACGGCCACAGGCACAAGCTTACTCTGATTCGGCAGGTTCCCGATGCCGACACTTGCCGGTGTGGAACCCATCACGCCGGACTCTACAACTCAGGTGAATATTTTACAATATCATGATAATAATCCTCCAATACACCAATTGTAACCCGTAAGACAATGCTTCAGCTGGCCATAACTTGCGGGAGTAGCTTAGCATCATGGGAGACCTGTCAATTCCAACAAGGCTGTAACACTGTTAATGTTGACCCTGTTGTCAAAACAAATGCAGAAAGTCTATACATGTGAAATGTGTCATTTACAACAAAGGGGGAAATTGTATAACTCGTGTGAACAATTTGTGTCAAGGCATACATTTATCTGAAGGAGGTCACTGCTTTTATTAGAAACCCATGGCCTACTTACTTATCTGCCACGTGGGTTATTTCAACCACGTGGCTCGCGCATCCTACCATCTTCATCCTAACATGTGCATAAACATGCACGCAAATATATGCATAAACATGCATGCAAATCTGTACATAAACGTACACGTAAATATGTACATAAACATACATTGAGGATACTAAACAACCTTCCGTGTAATACCATTTTTATTTAACGAGTTAATGATTTGATGCTTAATCTTTCACGAGTTTAATAAAAATGGTATTTCACGGAAGCTAGTTTAGTATTCTGTTTATTACTCTCCAACATAAATTGATAGATAACTCTCAGCTTTCCACGAGTCAAGTAAGGTCTAATACCATTGTGACTGAGGTATTAGCATTGTGACGTCATAACTGTAAAACATTATGACGTCATACGTCTAGCGGTATTACAGTAGCGTAATATTGTCGTAAAAATATTACGCTGCAGTATCTTCCACGGGCGAGTAATAAACGCAAATATGTACATAAACATCCACGTAAATATGTAAATAAACATATACCCACATGTGCATAAACATGCACGCAAATATGTACAAAAACAGGCACGCAAATATGCACATAAACATGCACGTAAATATCTACATAAACATATACCCACATGTGCATAAACATGCACGCAAATATGTACAAAAACATGCACGCAAATATGTACAAAAACATGCACGCAAATATGTACGTAAACATGCACGCAAATATGCAGATAAACATGCACGCAAATATGTACAAAAACATGCACGCATATATGTATATGAACATGCACGCAAGTATGTGCATAAACATGCACGCAAATATGTACATAAACATGCACGTAGATATGTATATAAACATGCACGCAAATATTATGTGCATAAACATGCACGCAGATATGTACAAAAACATGCATGCAAATATGTACAAAAACATGCATGCAGATATGTACATAAACATATACCCACATGTACATAAACATGCACGCAAATATGTGCATAAACATGCACGCAGATATGTACAAATACATGCACGCAAATATGTACAAAAACATGCTCGGAGATATGTACATAAACATAAACCCACATGTACATAAATATGCACCCAAATATGTGCATAAACATGCGCGCAAATATGTGCAAAAACATGCATGCAAATATGTGCATAAACATGCACGCAAATATGTACATAAACATGCACGCAAATATGTACATAAACATGCACGCAGATATGACCGTAAACATACACCCACGTATAAATATACATAGACACATGTACATAAACATATGTGCAAATATTTACATGAAAGAACATACAAATACGTACACAAGCGAGCGCGCGCACACACACTCACACACACACATAACATACATACATACATACATACATACATACATACATACATACATACATACATACATACATACATACATACATACATACATACATACATACATACATACATACATACATACATACATACATACATACATACATACATACATACATACATACATACATACATACATACATACATACATACATACATACATACATACATACATACATACATACATACATACATACATACATACATACATACATACATACATACATACATACATAGAATAGAATAGAATAGAATAGAATAGAATAGAATAGAAGAAGAAGAATAGAATGATACTTTTATGCCTTTTCAGCAGAGCTACTGACACATCAGAGAGATACAAAACATATTTACATAAATTCATTGATTTAGGTATCTTCACATTTGTTTAAGAGAGATATGGTACTTGGAATAAAGGATGTACGGGCTCTCTTAGTTTTCACAATTGGAACTTTGTAGCGGCGGCCTGAAGGAAAGAGGTTGTATTCCGCATTTAAGTAGCGAGTAGGGTCAGATATAATTTTGACAGCTTGATTCACGATTTGCCGCTCATATATTGATGATAGACATTCAAATCTGACTCCAGCGATTTTACTTGCAGTGTTAACAATTTTGTCTATTTTAGATTTGAGATGAACTGAGAGAGACCCGTACCAACAATGGAAGGAAAATGTTAAAATACTCTGAATAAATGCTGCATAAAAAGATGACATCACAGATGGGTTAACATTAAAGGATCTCAGTTTACGCATGAGATGAAGACGTTGTTGACACTTTTTGTATAGGGCTTCAGTGTTAGAGTTCCAGTTCAGCTTAGAGTCAATGAAGGTTCCCAGATACTTATACTCCGACACTGTCTTAACACATTCACCGTTGATTATCACTGGAAGCATTTACGTGGGCTTACTCCGAAAGTCAAATCAGTTCCTTTGTTTTTGTGACATTAAAGAGTAAGTGGTTTTCTGCACACCAAGTCGTGAAATGATTCATGTCCTCTTTACACAGTTCTTCAGAATTAGTGTCGTCCAGTTTGCCGACAATCGCTGCATCATCTGCGAACTTTACAGTTGAACAGGTTGAATTCGAGCTTGCACAATCATTAGTGTAGAGGGTGAAAAGAACAGGAGATATTACACAGCCTTGTGGTGCACCAGTGTTGGTGGTCCGTTTACTCGATACAGGCCCGTTAACTTTCACGTACTGCTGTCTGTCCACAAGAAAGTTTTCGATCCACTTGATGAGGTGTGTCGATTGAGTTAACGCCCATATTAACAGTTTCTTTATATGTGGCAGGATGGTGTTGAACGCAGATGAAAAGTCAACGAAGAGGATCCTGATGTATGACTTAGGTGTCTCTAGATGTTTATAAACATTATTAAGGAGTGACAGTGTGGCATCAACTACTCCTCTCCTTGACCTGTAGGCGAACTGAAGCGGGTCCAGTATGTCGGCAACTTCCTGTCGGAGATTTCTGAACAAGATGCGTTCAAGCGACTTCATTGCTATAGATGTGAGAGCAACTGGCCTGCAGTCGTTGAGTTCTTTAGGTTGTGTCTTTTTTAGGAACTGGTACAATTTCTGATGTTTTCCAGACCGAAGGAATTGTTTTTTGTTTTAAACATATTTTATTCATGAGAAAAGGATTGGGTACAAGTTATACAACTTAGAACACCCTCTCCGTAGTATTTACATAGTATTATTTACATTCATTCTACAAGATGGACAGAGAAGAACAGAGCAGAAATATGGGAAAAAGAGGAACAATTGCAACATTTAAGAAAATCGTTTTGAATGACAAATATATGTTTGAACAATTTTAAATATGTTTTGATTTATGTGAACAGTCAGATCTGCATTGCCATGTAATAGTAACTCATAGGTTATATCCACATTTGTAATACTGCGTAAATTAGTCATCATGATAGTTCTCTGTACTGTATATAATTGACAGTCAAATAAGTAATGATAAGAATTTTCACAAACATTTCCACAAGAACAACTTGGGTTATCTCTTAAACCAGCACGGAATAGATCATAATTCAACTGACTACAGGTGTAACGTAGTTTTGTAAGGATGATGTTAGTGATTCTCGGTCCAGAATCAAAGTATTGAGGAGCAGTTTTATGTTTTATAACAATATTCGATATAAAAGAATTCAATGACTCGCTTTTTCTCACTTCAACTGGAAGTTCATTCCACATTCTAATTGTGGATGAAAATAAGAATCATGGGAAAAATTTTAATCGCGAGAAAGGAAGTGAGATATCATCAGAGTTGCGAAGATTATAGCTACATTTAGATGCTACGTCCCCAGGAACAAGATCAATAAGGTACGATGGTGCCATATTATTCTGTATTTTGTAAAAGGCGAAGTTTACGCTTTCTCCTACGTTCTGCTAAAGATTCCCAACCAGTTTCATAATACAGATGTTCATGATGAGTATATTTAGGTAAACCTGTAACAATTCTTGCTGCTTCTAATTGCAGTTGTTCTAATTTATTTGCTTGATATTTAGCACATCCATCCCATACTTCACACGCATATTCAAAATGGGGTCTTATGAACATTACGTAAATTCTATTCAATACAGAGCGTGGTAATAAAAATTTGAGTTTACGTAGAGAAGATATCATTTTTGAAGTTATTTTTACAATATTATCAATATGGTCAGACCATTTACAATCTTTTGAAAATGTTAATCCCAAATGTTTATGATTATTAACTGTTTTGACACAAACCCCGTTAAAGTACAGATTTAGTGCATCAACATTCTTTTGCAAGGAGAAAAAGATTGCCTCAGTTTTATCAGGATTGTATGTTATAAGCCACCGCTTTGCCCAAGCCCGCAGCCTTCCAAGTTTGAATTCAAATCTCTTTCAATGAATAGACGATCATGAGAAGATGACCCAAGAGACGAATCATCAGCAAATAATCGTGTCAAGCAGTTTAAATCATCAGCAATATCATTGACATAAACAAGAAATAAGAAAGGACCGAGGACTGACCCTTGAGGGACACCAGCTTGTAAATACCCCGGCTTGGATAGGGCTCCATTCACAAAGACGCTTTGTGAACGATTACTTATGTAATCTGCTAGCCAATTTAACAATGAACCATGAATTCCGTATTTTCTAATTTCAACAATAAACCTTTATGCCACACACGATCAAAAGCTTTAGAGACATCACAGAAAACCATACAATAGTGTTTTTATCATCTAAAGCCGCACAGATTTGGTCATATATTTCAATTAATTGATGGACAGTTGAGTGACCAGACTGAAAACCTGATTGATACTTATACAATAATCGATTTGCATGAAAATAGTTGTACAGACGTTTAAACATCACTCTCTCAAGCACCTTGCCCACACAACTGATCAAGGATATAGGCCGATAGTTAGAGGCCATTGAGGGATCACCCTTTTTAAATAGGGCATTACATTTGCTTCTTTCCACACACTTGGATATATACTACTTTTTAATGACTGATTAAATAACATGCACAGTGGGATACTTATTGAATGTACAACATTTTAAGAAACTTATGACTGATTCTGTCCGGGCCAGAAGCTTTTTAAGATGTAAACATTTGATTATATCGGACACTTCATTTACATCAATTGTTACACTATCTAAAACAGAATCAGTGCGTTTGTCAAAGAATGGCATATCTGTGTTTTCTTCATCAATACTAGATATAGACTGAAAATACTGATTAAGTTTCTCTGCTTTCTGCATATCAGTAAATAACGTTGGGTTTTCATCTGCATCATTTTGTCTTAAAGACGGAATGCAAGTGACTGATCCTGAATCATTAATCAAAACCGAAGTAATTTCCAATAGGAATTTTATTACTAGAATACAGATCAAGTAAAAAATCGTTTGTGAGACTGGCATAAAATGAATCCTTTGCATAACATTTCATATTATTTACTTTATTTCTTTGTTTCTTATAAGCCAAAATATCTACTAGACGGTTTGTCTTTTGGGCCTTTTTTCTCATTCTATTTCTTTTCTACATTCTCTCCGAAGTTCTGAATTAAACCAAGGTTTATCAGTTGGTCGAATGGTGACCGTTCTAGAAGGAATACACACAAATATAAAACGGTTGAGATGCTTATAAAACAGTGCACAGGCTTCATTAACATTCCTGCAACTACTAAATATGTTATACCAATTTGTCTCATTAATCATAGCATTGAGTTTGTCATAGTCACCTCTTTCATAACATAATACGTTTCTTTTGTAGGCTAACCTGGTATTTACATGAGCATTAACGGTGATATACGTACCTTTGTGGTCACTTATACTTTTACATAAATCTACAACACCACTGTCTAAAACATCAACATCTTCAGATATAATGATGGGATCAAGCAGTGTGCTCGTTGTTTTTGTTACTCTCGTTGGGTCTTTAATAACATTTTTCAGATTTTTTCTAGCTATTAAATCATGCAGATACGTGTTATTATTGGACAAAAGGTTTGCATTTAGATCGCCAACAACGGTAATTTTACTCGAGATATCTAATGCAGTCTCAATGCTACTATCAAGCCGACTCCAGAATTCTAAACCTTGGTATTGTGGTCTGTAGGTGACACATAACACAAGCGGCTTTTGTGGGATAAATACTTTAACCCATATAGATTCATCACAGTGATTTTCAAGATGACATAATCTCGTAAAACAGAGAGCGTGATTAATATACATGATAACTCCACCACCGAAACAATTTCTGTCTTTCCGTATGGGTTCATGAAAATTCACCCATTTGAGCGTATCAGTATCAACATCGGAATCTAAATGGGTTTCAGTTAGGCAAATAATGTCATATTCAGATAAATATTCAGACAGGTATTTTAGTTTGTGGCGTAAACTTCTCACATTGAGATGGAAGATTGAGAGTGATTTGTCATAGTCTGCACGTGAAAATGGCCCTGGATTTAACTCTACGTCTCCCGCAAGCTGAATTAACAATAGCAGATGTAATACTACATTGATATTGACAATTTGCGACTGCAGCACACAAAGCGTAACTAACACACAGCTTGATTTACATGAAATTATTAAGATAGTATACATGCAGGAGAGTTCAGTGAGAAAATGTTCTCTGAACGATTTGCCACTCATGCTGAAAAATAATGTTTTACATTCATACGCAGTTGTTTGCAAAGCCGGACACAATTGAACACACCGATCGCCACACGATGTTGCATAACATTATTACCCATTGTTTAAACAGACTGATACATAGAATATGGTTACAGTGTGACAGGCGGATCGGATGTCAACAATAGTGGATACATACATGTTTAATTGTAACACATGACTGAACGGCAATGCAGATCTGAGGTTGTGCTTGGATACAATAATGGAATATGGATACTGAGGAGAAATAAAAGATTTGGTACAAATAATGAGAAAGTTGGAAACAAGAAAGGTAAGGCTATATACAGTGATATATACACACAGAAAACATGATAACAGGATGTGTAGCGGCTAAAATGTGGATTTCAAATTTACTTACATTTTACATATTTACAATCCATGAATATCCTTGATTAGCACACATCACATGAACACAACTAGAACACAGTTATCTCCTGTACTGATCGAGTTCCGACTCGTCGTGAATCACACGGGTACGTCCTTCGATCTGTTCGAGAATGTTCACACGTCCATCTCTTGTCCACGTTGACTCAATTCGTCCACCGAAGGAATAACGTGTGTATTCACTGAGAATTGAAACAATCTAATGAAAACTGTACACAGTTGAAGTCTGCACTCCTTCAACACAATGCCGTCAAGGTTGTCAGGTCCTTTTGCTTTTCTGATGTTAATTCTGGAGAAGCTTTGAATGACGTCAGCTTCTGATATATGGATACGACTTTCACTATCCTGGATGGCTTCACTAACTTGAGCTTTCTCATTGGTAAAGTCGTGACAGTCAAAGCGGCTGTGGAAAGTGTTGAGGTCCTTAGCAAAGGTCTTATTATCCCCGGCGTTGGTTGTCTGTCGTCGCCTGCTCTTGCCAATCATCGTGTTCACGCCTTGCCAGGCTTGTTGCAGATTGCTTTGCTGAAACTGTCTCTCAACTTACTCTTTGTACGCTAGTTTACACTCACGAGCTTTAAGATTGTCCTTCTGTATGCATTTGAGTTTTATTCTATCTTTCTTTATGTATGCTCGTTTCTTTTCGTTTAATAAAGATTTCATTTCTTTTGTGATCCAGGGCTTATTGCTTGGGAAAAATCTGATTTCTTTTTCTGGTATTATGTTGTTGACACAAACATTTATATAATCAATAATGACGTCACACATTCCTTCTAATGTTTGTTCTGCATCATAGAACATGTCCCAATCCGTACACGCAAAACATCCTTGTAGGGTATCAATAGATTCTCTTTTCCCTGATTTAACAGTCTTAACAATAGCCTTCTCTGTTTTTAACTTTTGACGATATGTGGGCAGCAAATACACAGACTTATGGTCAAAAGCTCCTAGGGGTGGTTTACTGTATGATGTGTAGGCGTTCTTGATGTTACCATAACACAAGTCAAGGGTCTTGTCTTTCCGTGTACAACATGTTACATACTGATTGTAGGTGGGGAGCACAGACTTCTGGGTACATCCATTAAAATGTCTCCGTAAAACATAGAATGCAACTGTCTCTGGATTCGTACAAATATTTAGTGCTTGCCGAAAGTTCGTCCAGCTTATTCTTAAGAGACTTCACGTTTGATAATAGAAAAGTTGGAAGAGGTGGTCTTGATTTGCGCGCCCGAACTCGTCGGCGGACTACTCCCCGCATACCTCGTTTCCTAGTAACTTTTGATCCTGAATTTGAATTTGAATTATTCCCCTTGTCTGATGCACATTCCCGGGGCAAGTCTCTAAGTCCTTTTAATTCCAACGCGGTTTCCTGCAGCGCTAGCAGCTCTTCACGTCCATACTGGTGCCAATGACGTCCATCTTGGTTCGCCGTTACGGAGTCCACTAACGGCCTCCAAGACGATGACACACAGCGGACAAATATACCTAGCGTAATCGCTAAAATTACACACCGGTGGAATCCACCTATACTTGCAGGGCTGTAAGCACAAAGATACGGTTCCTCAAAACTTACTGACTTGTGTTAATATAACAACAATGGGAGCTCTGTTGATGTCTGTCGCCAGCAGAGCAGCGCCATCTATATATACATACATACATGCAAGGTGATGTCACCAGACTTGTAAACTGAGAGTCTGCAAAGTGATGTCATCAGACGTTCTCCCAAATTCCCGCTTCGACAACTGTGTGTTCAACTTTGCAGCTGGCGCCAACGATCAGTAAAACACCATTGTCTTGACCACGACATCGGTGTACTATTTTCTGATTGGCTGATACAAATGTGGGCGGGGTTAAACTTGACATTGAAGTGATTGACATTTGTATTGTGGTACATTATTGCTCTGTGTGTTCTTGCCCAAAACAACCTCAGTGCTAAGACTACCTTAAGCCTATGTTAAGGTATGGGAGTTACGGTCACCTCAGCGCTAAGACTTCCTTAAGTCTATGTTAAATAAAGTATGGGAGTTACGGTCACCTCAGCGCTAAGACTACCTTAAGTCTATGTTAAAGTATGGGTGTTACGGTCACCTTAGCGCTAAGACTACCTTAAGTCTATGTTAAGGTATGGGAGTTACGGTCACCTTAGCGCTAAGACTACCTTAAGTCTATGTTAAGGTATGGGAGTTACGGTCACCTCAGCGCTAAGATTGCTTTGTACGACGGAGCCCTTTCGTTAGGTGGTTTTCAATTTTGTGTGTTAATGATGAAATAATCAGTTTTTGAAATCAAATTATACATACACGGATTCTTCATACCAGACCAGATAAAATACCTGAATTTCAATCCGGTTTTAGAAAAGAGTATTCTACAACCGGTCACGTTTTCACTTTAAATGCAATAATTCGGAAATGCTTATCAAGAAAAAAGAAGAAATTATATGTTGCCTTCGTAGATTTTAAGAAAGCTTTCGATTCCGTCTCACGATGTAAACTTTGACATTGTCTTCAAAACTCTGGATTAAATGGCAAAATGTTAGCTGCAATCAAAAGTATATATGTATCCGTTAAAGCATGTGTAAGATGCAACGATAATGTTCACACAGATTATTTTGATTGCCCAGTCGGTCTAAGACAAGGGTGTATTTTAAGTCCACTTCTTTTTTCCTTTTTTATTGGTGAACTGTGTACTGGTATTGTAGAAAGTGGTAAATTTGGTGTACAGCTGTTTCCTGATTTCTTTTAGAGATATTGCTATTACTTTTTGCAGATGATGTCATTCTCATATCTGACGTTGCTTCGGATTACAAGAACAATTGAACATTTTAGAATCGTATTCTGATAACTGGGGACTTGAAGTCAACCTCGATAAAACCAATATTGTTGTTTTTAGAAGGGGTGGGCGATTATCAGCTAAAGGAAAAAGGTATTATGAAGACTCTGTTATTGACGTTGTGAATTCATATAGATATCTTGGTATTATATTTTCAACCACGTTTAAAATGAATGAATGTACAGACGATCTAGCACTGAGAGGAAAAAGAGCATTATTACAAATATTATATAACTTAATACAGATTGATGTGATTGATCCTAGGGTATTCTTTAAAAATTTGATTCACAAATTCAGCCAATTCTATTTGAAGTATGGGGGGTTAGCCGCTATGAGAATATTGAAAAAGTTAATTTGCTTGCATGTAAGAGATTTCTAAATGTAGGATTACAAACGCCTAATGTTATATATGGTGAATGTGGACGATATCCTTTTTATATAAATGCCTTATGTCGAGTTATTAAATATTGGTTAAAATTTACAGAAATGCACTCTGGTAGAATACCCAAAAAGTCATATGACATGTCAGTATATTTAGATAACATTGGGCAAAATAATGATGCTTCTCATATTCGTAATATACTTTTTTCACATGGATTTGGCTTTGTGTGCACAAAGTGTAGGCAATAAGGTTGATTTTCTTAAATGTTTTAAAGATATATGTGTAAATATGTTTTACCAATCTTGGCATTGTACTCTCGACAACAGTTCACGCTACAATTTATATAGAGAATGTAAGAGTTTACTAGAACCTGAAAAATATTTAAGTGTTATACATGAAAACAAATATCGTAATATTCTTATAAAATTCCGAGCAGGCCTATTACGATTAAAAATAAACGAAGGAAGATGGATTGATGTATCTCTACGCACATGTCCTGTTTGTAAATTCGGTATAGAGGATGAATTCCATTTTCTTTTAGTATGCAAATATTATTCTGAAGAAAGATTATCTTATTTTCCACATGTTTACAACCGCATTCCAAATATATTTATATTCAAAAGCCTGTTAACTTCTACTTCAAATGAAGCATTATTAAATTTGTGCAAATTCATATATACTGCTTATAAAAAGATACAGACTTTGTTAAACTCTTAATGGTTTTACATCATGTTTCCAATATAGTTTGATTGTATATATGTTATGTGTATATGGGCCGGTGGCCTTCATACATAATAAAGATCTTTGACTTTGACTTTGAAATCAAATTATATTGTTGTCTTATTTATTTATATGAAGTGACTTCAACATTTTTGCATTGATGGAGGTTTAAACGTAAAATCTGGTATACATACTGTGTAAATAGGATACGGGGGTTTTCCAAGTGTCCACGCCAGTATTTACACAGATCTACACAGTGTGCAGATATAGTAAGGTGGCGGCAAGATAGCCCGGTTGTTAAAGCATCTGCTCGTCGCACTGAAGACCCGGGTTCGATTCCCCACAATGGTACAATCTGTGAAGCCGATTTTTGGTGTTTCCCGCCGTGAAATTACTGGAATATTGCTAAAAGTGGCGTAAAATTAAACTCACTCACTCACTCAGGTATAATAATAAGAAAACAGTACATATTGTTTATGGAGAATCGTCGTGTGATACTATCTGCGTTTAAATCTATTCTCTGTGTGTAAATTGGTAACCTTTACAGTCCCGAATGTGGAAATAATCAAGCTTATGCATATTGTCTACCTTCATGTTCACGTAGATAGCAAATGAACAATGACCCGTACATTTGAGCCCGTAAATCGTCACTCACAGATGCTGTCTTTGTTCATGAACACGACCTGGTACACATAAAAAAATGACACAACGAAATTTGAATTTCAAATGCATCTTGGAACATATTTAAACATGAATGTAACTGTTTGAAGTGTAGAGTGTGTACAAAAACATAACACCGTTTAATGTTTCACTACATTTCCATGAATCAAATAATATATACAGTGTATCTCTTTTTGTGATACGAGGTTGGAGATGTCGTAACAGGCCCGTTGATGAATCCAGGGGTCAGTTTCGGTGACTTGTTGGATTAATTGGGTCATTGTATCCTGTGAAGAGGAAGGGGATCGTTGCTCATGATATTAATCACTGCATTGTGAGGTGGGGTGAAATTGGGTTTAACGTCGTGCTTGAGAATATTTCGCTCATATGACGACGTGCATGCGTGTGTATGTGTATGTGCGGCTGCTTGTACTAGCCCAAACTGAAGCTGATTTTACAGTGCTAGCCCACTGAGATGCCATGCCGCAGTGAAGCACGAATACCCCACTCAGACACAGTTTACTGACTCCGAGCCGACCAGTCCTTGTTGTACCCATTAATGCCGAGCGCCAGGCAGGGACCAACAAGTACCATATTTTAACGTCTTTTGGTATGATTCGGTCGGGGATCGAACCCGCGACCTTCCGCTCTCCGGGCGGATGCTCTAACCACTACACCACGGAGACGGTCTACTGCATTGTCTGGTCGATACTCCTTGATGACAGTCCGCCATCATACAAAAGGTTGGTTGTTGATTTGTTGTGTAACGCCGCACTCAGTAATATTCCAGCTATATGGCGGCGGTCTGTAAATAATCGAGTCTGGATCAGACAATCTAGTGATCAACAGCATGAGCATCGATCTACGCAGTTGGGACGCGATGACATGTGTCAACCAAGTTAGCAAGATTAACAACCCGATCTTGTTAGTCGCCTCTTACGTCAAGCATGGTCTACTGTAGACCAATTCTAACCCCGATCTTCGACCGCCTCCGTGGAGTAGTGGTAGAGCGTCCGCCCGGAGAGCGGAAGGTCGCGGGTTCGATCCCCGACCGAGTCATACCATAAAGACGTGAAAATATGGTACTTGTTGGCCCCTGCCTGGCGTTCGGCATTAATGGGTACAACAAGGACTGGTCGGCTCGGAGTCAGTATAATGTGTCTGAGTGGGGTATTCATGCTTCACTGCGGCATGGTATCTCAGTGTGCTAGAACTATAAAAACCAGCTTAAGTCTGGGCTAGTACAAGCAGCCGCACATACACATACACACGCATGCACGTCGTCATATGAGCAAAAAATTTTCAAGCACGAGGTAAAACCCAATTTCACCTCACCTCACTAGATCTTCACTGTCGGAGACAAGCATGGGCTGCTGAAGGCCAGTTCTAAACTAGATCTTCACGGTCGGAGACAAGCATGGGCTGCTGAAGGTCAGTTCTAAACCAGATCTTCACGGTCGGAGACAAGCATGGGTTGCTGAGGCCAGTTCTAAACCAGATCTTCACGGTCGGGGACTAGCATGGGCTGCTAAAGGCCAGTTCTAAACCAAATCTTCACGGTCGGAGACAAGCATGGGCTGCTGAAGGCCAGTTCTAAACCAGATCTTCACGGTCGGAGACAAGCATGGGCTGCTAAAGGCTAGTTCTAAACTAGATCTTCACGGTCGGAGACAAGCATGGGCTGCTAAAGGCCAGTTCTAAACTAGATCTTCACGGTCGGAGACAAGCATGGGCTGCTGAAGGCCAGTTTTAAACTAGATCTTCACGGTCGGAGACAAGCATGGGCTGCTAAAGGCCAGTTCTAAACTAGATCTTCACGGTCGGAGACAAGCATGGGCTGCTGAAGGCCAGTTCTAAACTAGATCTTCACGGTCGGAGACAAGCATGGGTTGCTGAGGCCAGTTCTAAACTAGATCTTCACGGTCGGAGACAAGCATGGGCTGCTAAAGGCCAGTTCTAAACTAGATCTTCACGGTCGGAGACAAGCATGGGCTGCTGAAGGCCAGTTCTAAACCAGATCTTCACGGTCGGAGACAAGCATGGGCTGCTGAAGGCCAGTTCTAAACTAGATCTTCACGGTCGGAGACAAGCATGGGCTGCTAAAGGCCAGTTCTAAACTAGATCTTCACGGTCGGAGACAAGCATGGGCTGCTGAAGGCCAGTTCTAAACTAGATCTTCACGGTCGGAGACAAGCATGGGCTGCTGGAGGCCAGTTCTAAACTAGATCTTCACGGTCGGAGACAAACATGGGCTGCTGGAGGCCAGTTCTAAACTAGATCTTCACGGTCGGAGACAAGCATGGGCTGCTGAAGGCCAGTTCTAAACTAGATCTTCACGGTCGGAGACAAGCATGGGCTGCTGAAGGCCAGTTCTAAACTAGATCTTCACGGTCGGAGACAAGCATGGGCTGCTGGAGGCCAGTTCTAAACCAGATCTTCACGGTCGGAGACAAGCATGGGTTGCTGAGGCCACTTCTAAACTAGATTTTCACGGTCGGAGACAAGCATGGGTTGCTAAGGGCCAGTTCTAAACCAGATCTTCAAGAGAGAATTGTTGAGTGCTGCGTTAAAAGCAGCAAACAAATAAAGTCGAACGTTATGAATTACAGAGTCACACAGCCACAACGTGAAACAAGGTACCAAAATCGGCCATGTTTCAGCCAAATCCGGAGGTCTACAAGCCATGGAATCTGATCCCGCTGGGTTGGTGTCCTTGCAAACTTGTTTAGCAACCTGTATCACCATAGGTGCCCAAACTTGCAAAAATGTCTTAGCATACAACCAAAATTAGAACTGATTTTCGGCATCACAGTCAGTTTTGATACTGGGAACCATTATATCAATTACATTTTCAATTTCCTGGTAAATTCTGATTCGATCTTCTATTGATAATGGGGACGCAGTGTTTGTAAAAACTGAAAGTAGTGACTACCCTGTCTTTCGTATGTACATCTTTACTTAAATGCTTTATATTTTGACTGAAACGGATACCGTTTTCATCCAATAACTACATCCTGCCGAAACCCACCTGGATAATGAAGAAGAAGAAGAAGGGTTTATTTTGTATAAAGGCCATACGACCCATCGTACAAGGTGGTACAATAGTGATTTTGGTTACCATTTTCATACAACAACGCTGCCAGGAGCAGAATAAACATGTTCTAAGAACTTGACAAAATTATTTATGACGTTATTGTCGGATGATGTACATATGCTGAGGAGTGAATAATAATAATATAATACTTATGTTCAATGATAAATATTTTTCACAGGTCAACAGAGATTTATGGGACTTATAGAAAGACAGCGAAGGAACATCTAGGGACAAATGCCGCTCTTGCATAGAGCAGTTGTTAATTCTTTCAGTAAGATATATAGAAACATTTTTGTATCACCGACATCTTGTGAAATCCAAGCAGTACCAAAGCCAAGATAAAATAACAAATCACTGACATCCCGAGCCCATGTGGGACGTTTCCTAAATTCAACAGATAATAAAAATTGATAACATTGATATGGTTATCTACTTTGATGCATTCTTAATAATCTTAGCCAGTATTTAATACATTTGACATAATAAACATTGCTAAAGGGTGCCTCCCACATTCCCATATGCAACAGCATTAGATGATCTGTAACTAATCTGAAGTAAAAATTTGCAAAATTTTCGATGGACAATTTCAATACTTTCTCTCTTTTTAAAACCCCATATCTCAGCACCATATGTTAGAATTGGTACAATCTTTTTATAAAAAATATAAAATCCTTCTGAGAGTGGCATATCATATCGTCTTATAAATGACTTGATCGGCCACAGGAAATAACGGAAATAATATTTTGTTCTGAAGCCTTCCACATCTCTACATTTACTTAGAAGAAAATATTGAATATTTCCCCTGTCTACTAAACATGCGGATGCTGTAGATCCCTGGAACAACCTTGCAATGAGTATGTTGCTTGAAGCATGGACTATTTTTGTCTCGTCACTGTCATATTTTGTACGGGAACAAACATGAAAGGTCGTCATGGTCCGTGAACATACTTCATAATGAGTCCCACTTGGAGACGTGCGTTACACATCACCATCCCATGCTAATCGTGACTGACGTCAAGCGGGAACGGTAAGTGTGGCAATGACCTCGTTGATGCATACATCGTACCAGTTTTCGTTTTAAATTCCAGAAATTGTTACACAACGATAGAAACACGAAAATACCTTCTCGATGCAAACGATTATAAAATTAGAGAGAGTAGGCTTCACACATTGCACCCGTGTGGGGAATCGAACCCGGTTCTTCGGCGTGACGAGCGAACGCTTTAACCACCAGTCTACCCAAACCCTCTCCAGCAGACAAACGAAACATACTTGATAAGAATGTAGTATTCTCAAAGAAAACGTCCTGGGCCTCCTTTCACAAAGCAAGACCGCCTCCGTAGTGTAGTGGTTAGAGCGTCCGCCCGGAGAGCGGAAGGTCGCGGGTTCGATCCCCGACCGAGTCATACCAAAAGACGTTAAAATATGGTACTTGTTGGTCCCTGCCTGGCGCTCGGCATTAATGGGTACAACAAGGACTGTTCGGCTCGGAGTCAGTATAATGTGTCTGAGTGGGGTATTCATGCTTCACTGCGGCATGGTATCTCAGTGTGCTAGAACTATAAAACCAGCTTAAGTCTGGGCTAGTACAAGCAGCCCCACATACACATACATACGCTTGCACGTTGTCATATGAGCGAAATATTCTCAAGCACGACGTTAAACCCAATTTCACCTCACCTCACCTCACCTCACCTTTCACAAAGCACTAAGGTGATCGTAAGTCACTAAGGTAACCTTAGTGCAATGTTAAAGAATGGGAGCTAAGGTTAAGCTTCGTGAAAGTAGCCCCTGATTCACATGCAGCAAGAACATAAGTAGCACGTATCATCTCTGTAGGGTTTTATACAGTCTGTTAAAACACACATCACCGACATCAGGCTGGTATATTGGTAACCTTATGGCCCATCTGTTTCTAGGTGCAGGTCAAATTGTGGGACACATGTAACAAGCAGTCATACCGTTGTAGATCTTGCCGTGGCATGTTCCGTCATCCGTAACATCGTCGTTGCAAACAGCCGTAAGGACTTCACATGCTGTAGATGGTACTCTGGCCCCTATTACAGAAACCCCCTGTAGGTGATAATGTAATATTTGGGGTGGTCGGGTAGCCTAATGGTCAAAAGCGTCCGCTCTAGTACGGTCAAAATGTGACAAAACCTCCAAATAATTGGTACAGAAATGATTTGAGTGTTTTCAACATGTTTAAGTTATAACTAATGCATATTAAAAAGTCCTCAGTGAATATTTTTTTTAAATCTCATATTGTGACACAAATTTACCTTTTTATGTATGTTTTCAAAGGGAACACAAGGTACTACTAATAAATGAGTTAGAAAGGTCAAATAATGTTATGTGAAGTCCTCTTTTGGGGTGAAAAGTTGAAAAGTTGAAATTTTCAGAGAATAATTTTTAAAATCTCATATTGAGACACAAGTGTACTTTTTATGTATATTTTAACAAAGAACACATGGTACTACTAATAAATGTTCTGGAAAAGTCAAATTACTTTTTGTTTAGTCCCATTTCTGAGTTAAAAAGTAAAAAGTTGAATTTTTCAGAGAATATTTAAAAAAAATTCTTATTGAGACACAAATGTACTTTTTATGGATATTTTCAAAGAGAACACAGGGTACTATTAATAGATGGGCTGGAAACGTCATATAATTTGAACAAAACCATAGATAAAAGACGTTTCAGAGCATATGTTTTCTGTTTTCAAGGGTAAAAAAAATACAACTTCGGGAACATGCAATTTCTTTTTTGTCTCATAAAAGTTATGATTTTTCTGAAAGAGAACTATCCCCTATCAAAATGGGGGTTCTCACATATTTGATAGTACAGTTTTCTAGCTATAGCATGAGTTAAATATGTGTTATACACGTATTGCCAAGGAAACAATTAATAGACATTTTAACATTTAAAATAGCACAGGGCACTAGTTCATAACTTGATCACTCTCTCTGTTATGAATGAATATGTGTAAGTATCAGAGATATGACATGCATTTATATATATATATAAATAAACACACGACACGGATCTTCTCCCTGAAGATAAAATAGAAACATTTTGGAGAAGATCCGTGTCGTGGGATTATTTCAGAAACTTGTTCTTATATATATATAAGGGTAAATATATATATATGCATGCATGCATTCCATGTCTCTGAAACTGGGGCGGTGGGGTAGCCTAATGCTTAAAGCGTTCGCTCGTCACGTCGAAGACCCGGGTTCGAATCCCCAAATGGGTACAATGTGTGAAGCCCATTTCTGGTGTTCCCCGCCGTGATGTTGCTGGAATATTAAGCGGCGTATGGAAGCGGCGTTAAACCAAACTCAGTCAGTCAGTCAGTCTCTGAAACTATATATATATATGCATTCCATATCATATAGATAAATAAAAACAGAATGCCTTTTCTCTGAAACTAACACATATTAATTCATAACAGAGAGAGTGGTCAAATTATGAACTAGTGCCCTGTGCTATTTTAAATGTTAAAATGTCTATTTCTTGTTTCCTTGACAATACGTTTGACTTTGTCCATGGTATTGCAATGGCTATATCCAAAGCCAATAGGAGTTCAATTAAGAAGCACAGTGGTGCCTTTGCTCTCCAGGAATTTGTCCATGGCACTGGGTTTATTTTTACTAAAAAAGAGTGTATTTATTGCTAAAGATTGAAATCCACATCAATATGTTTCTCTGTAACCTCGTGGAACCGATTGAAGTACACGGAGGCAGATCAGGCATGGCGGAACATGCATGTCAACATATGGGTGACAAATTCTCACAGTAAATCCATTTCCAGTGTCCTATGTGAGATATTATCCTTCAAATACAACCAGCTAACTTCCACGTGAATCTGAATCTGTGTAGATCACTTGACTCCGGTTAACCTTATGTGTGTGGTTTGTCGACATTGTACTTCTTTGTGCGACTGCTCACAAGCACGTTAATTGAGCAAATACAGTTTTGAGTCTGGGAATCATTTTGATCACAGGCCTGAAGGTGACAAAACTCAATACCGAGAATGATACATCTAGTGATTCATTTTATATTTTACATTAATTGTTCAAGACATCAAGCAATTTGATTCAGCAAAGTCTGAACGAATTGCTTGGTAAAGGACATATGAACCCATCCCTTTTAGCACATCGACACTTCGGCAACCTTGGCAAACAGTCACCTGATTGCAGAAACGTCATCGGTATGCGCTAATCCATGTTCTCCGATTGATCTACAGTATCTGTAGAAAGGTTGCTGAGATTTCAAATCAGATAAAAGAATACCAGTTATACTATAAATATTTGCTAGGGTTCACTCAATTCTGCGCACATAATATGTAGTTGCCAGTTAAAGTTAAAAGAGAACAGTCTCATCCTCCAATCACCTTTTGGAACTGTTTTTAAATTGATAGCATAGAAAATATAAATGTTATCATATTTTCCTAATCTATCATTATGGATTATGTTTCTTCAAGTTCTGTTAAATCTTGATATAGAATGTCCAATTTATCACCTAGGTGCGTAGTCTTACACGACCGCAGTGCATTGAGCTCTGTGGGCTAATTAAGGGAGCTGAATCATCCCAGTCTTCTTCCTCATCTCTTTTAATTGTAGCTTTTAGCTGTCTTTTAAATCTGTTAGGCTAACTATAGCCTCATCTAGCAATAGTTTAATAAAAGTCTTCGATAAAACCTTTTCTTTCCATTCTTACCCATGAAGGTCCGGGTTAGAATATTGATCTTCAGTAACCCATGCTTGTCGTAAGAGGCGACTAACGGGATAGGGTGGTCAGGCTCGCTGACTTGGTTGCCACATGCCATCGATTCCCAATTGTGCAGATTGATGCTCATGCTGTTGACCACTGAATTTTCTGGTCCAGATTCGATTATATACAGACCGCCGCCATATAGCTGGATTATTGCTGAGTGCGGCGTAAAACTAAACTCAGTCTTTCCATTCTGCTACTTCAATCTATTGTGAACAAAGGGGGGGGGATAACTCTCATTTTCTCGTTTTCTTTGTGCTTGAGTATCCAAAATCCAAGTTCAAACCTCATGTCATATTTTTTTTTAACAATCTGGACTCATTTTCAGAAAAAAAATATTTTTGTAAAATATCATTTTTCATAGTTTTTGCGCCCCAAAATCCACTTGTAAATCATGTAAACAGAAAACCATTTCTGTACTAATTCTCTGGAGGTTCAGTGATCTTTCCCACTATTTATACTGGACTACTCGTCATGCGAGACCCGGGTTCGGTTCCCCACAAGGGTGCAATGTGGTAACCCCTTTTCTGGTGTCCCCTGCCTCGATATTACTGGAATATTGCTAAAAGCGGCTTAAAGCCATACTCACTCACTATTGATAATAAGATAATCTATGTCAACAGACCACTACGCTCTACCAGTCGTATCTATCGGTTATCTGTAGGTAATGATCTGCCTTATAGTTTGTCCAGCCCATTTCTGGTGTCCCCCTCCGTGATATTGCTGGAATGTTGCTAAAGCAGCTTACAACTCATCCACTCACTCACCCACTCCAGAGTAAACATGAGGCAACTCCTTAGCTTTTGAGACAACAAGAGGCGTAGTGTCAACAAAGAATGGTAGTCTTTATTGCTCAAGGTATACCTTGTGGTACAGGGCGAATGACTTGCACACAACTTACAGAGTTCGGGTGAGGCTACCAGGGGAAGGCGGCGAAGTGATACTGACACTTGACAGTAGATAGCTGAGTGGACTGGTCATGTTCGTCCCTTCAAGTCTCTGGTTTATGGAATACTGTAAGGGACATTCTCGCGATCTCGCATTCTCGCGATCTCGACCTTTGGAAACAAGCTAAAAATGCCAAAAGTGCGAGAATGCGGGATCGCGAGAACGCAATATTTTGCCCAAATCTCTCGTTCTCGCGATCTCGTATTCTCGTGTTTTTGGTACATAGCACTTTTTGTCAAAAGTCGACAACGCGAGAATGCGACATTTGTACATGCTGTCAAATCTCGCAATCTCGACTTGTCAAATAAGGCCACAAAAACACAAAATCGCGAGAACGCGAGAAAATGAAATGTTGCATTCTCGCGTTCTCGCGATTTCGTGTTTTTGTGGTCATATTTGACAAATCGAGATTGCGAGATTTGACAGCATGTACAAATGTCGCATTCTCGCGTTGTCGACTTTTGACAAAAAGTGCTATGTACCAAAAACACGAGAACTTTAATCCACTCGTGTTGACACATTTGATATTAGAAGACACTTGAATGAGATTTTCTCTAAATAACATAACTGCAAAGTTATCTCCACAATCATTCCATGTAGATATGTTTTAAGCAATTCCATATATTTTACACTCAACAGATTGTACTTATGTACAATGATAAATACAATTCATGCACATGTACTGTAAGATTAAAGTATACCTTCACCATCAGACAACAATAAAATCAGAAATAAAATTACAACACTGTGCAATGCAGATATCTATTGCTGTAAAGGGAAACGTGATTTGTATTACTGAGTTGTTTGAGTGCGAATATGAAAAATCAGTTTACACCAAGAAAACGTAAAAACCTAGGACTAAAAATTGAATGTGAGATTTGTCATGACGATTACAATCATGTCATCATTGTGAGGGAAAACTGTATGTAGATACTGCAAGACAATAAAATGTAATCCATTTGATGTTTACAAAACTTAACAAAGTCATTATACAGATTGAAATTTAGTATGAATGTATTGTTTTTACTTGATATGATAGAACGGAAGTTGACAAGTACCCTTGAATAAAGTTCCTGAAGGGCGCTAAAGTTGGACGAACATGAATACATAACACGTTTTATGGATATCAACTTCTGTCTATTCTTTATCACGACGTTTCCGAGCTAATTCTTGCTCCTTCATCAGGTGAGCACGAATTAGCTCTGAAACATGGTGATAAAGCATAAAAAGAAATCGTTATCAATAAAACGTTTCACGTGTTCATTCCCTTTAATATCTTCTGTGTCTGAAAAAATATAATTTCCTTATATTCAAAATGTGTAACATGAAATCTCAATACATATCCATCATTTATCAGATATGAAATGCAACCAGTATAGAAATGTGCCTGACATATCAACCATTCACCCATACAATCAACACCCCGCACCATAAACTGTTACAGATACTAAAGACTATCTCAATGATTTCTACTCTATTTGCACCCTTGAATGTCCGGGTTAGAATGTACCTTCAGTAACCCATGCTTGTCGTAAGAGGCGACTAACGGGATCGGGTGGTCAGGCTCGCTGACTTGGTTAACACATGTAATCGGTTCCCAATTGCGCAGATCGATGCTCATGCTGTTGATCACTGGATTGTCTGGTCCAGACTCGATTATTTACAGACCGCCGCCATATAGCTGGAATATTGCTGAGTGCGGCGTAAAACTAAACTCACTCACTCACTCACTCACTTTACTCTATTTGCAAACCGTATTTGATCATGATGGTTGGTGATTATTGACATAATTCGTCCGTGACTGTATTTTTATAATTTCTTGAAAGTTGTTTCTCACTTCTCTCAGCTATATACCTGCTAAATATTTGTGATGTTGTCACACTTCCCAATATGTACGGGCCAACGAAATTCACAGGTTGCATTCAAGATCTTCACATTTCGCGTGCCGTATTAGCTACCCACCTACGGAATTACATGTACATAGCCTAATCGGCGATGATACGACAGAAATTTGAGTATGTATGCGATACAAATACGCTCCAGGTCGGAGTGTGATATTCAACCATCTGTTCCAAAACTTAAACACAGACGGCATAATGTCAACAGAACGACAAAACACGGCCTGAAATGAACGATAAGCTGACTGAACGGCCATCATGTGATTCATTATTGCAATATGAACACTCATGGTCATCCTTGAAGTAGCAAGGAATATTTCAGGTCATAATATATAATCATTTAAGGGTCAAGATGTTGTGTCCATACACCAAAGTGAACGTTTCCCATAAAGGTAAAGCCTATACTGGTTAACGGTCTCTAAGTGTAGCAATAGCCCATACAGCTCGCATCGCACATAAGACCTGCTTGTTAATTTAAAGGTGGCCCGTCTGGATTAGCGCAAAAGCGGGTTACAGAATGGACAATAATTTCAGAAAGATTGCCCATTAACAATTGTATTCTAAATTAACTACGTTTACAAATAAATACAAATTACAACATTGAGTGAGTATAGTTTTACGCCGCGTTTAGCAATCTTCCAGCAATATCACGGCAGGGGACATCAGATATTGTCCTCACACATTGTACCCATATGGGGAATCAAACCCAGGTTTTCGGCGTGACGAGCGAATGCTTGAACCACTAGGCTACCCCATCGCCCCACAAATAACAACAGAATTATTGCAGTGGCAGTCCAAAAATAAACAGTAGCAAAATACATTCAAATGCAGTATAATCCAAAATCGGTGACGATAACATTAAAGGCAGTGATGCCAAAAGTCACCCTACTGCAACAATGGTCAAGTTTCCAAAACAGTATTCCAGTGTTAGAATAATACTTAGGCTGGCCATCTTGTAAAATGGGATGAGAAGCAAGTATTAGCTCCCTTATTATACCTCAGTTAAAAACTGCAGAAGAATCGCTAACTTCCTGGGTCAGAATATAGAGGATATATTTGTGGTCTTCTACAGTTGCAGTTACACCCTGAATGCCACTGCCATCCCCACCTCTCTCCAAAAAACCAACAAAAAACAAAAGAAAAGAAAACAACAACAACAAAAACCCAACAAAACAAACAAAAATAAACAACCAAAACAAAAAACAACAAACAAGCAAACCATACAAACAAAAACAAAACAAGAAACAAAAACCCCCCAAAAAAGACAAGCAAAACAAAACAACAAAAAACAACCAAAAAACCCCAACAAAACAATCAACAACAAAATAAGCAAAAATAAACAACCAAAAAACCAACAAACAAGAAACCAAAACACCCCCCAAAACATTTTTTGGGTAAACTGCACTTTACGGGTCCCCGGAAGTTTCGCTACAGACATGCGCAGAAGCCATATTTACATCGAAGCGAGCACTAACGCTGACGCCATTTTTTGTTTGCTCCAGCGAATAACAAAATCGCTGTTTAGGCCTTGTTTTGGCCCATAAAATTACCCTTGGATAGTAATCGATAATCTTCTCTAGCCCTTCGTTCCTCAACAATGTTTTAGGGTTTGTATTTTTTTCTGGGTTTGTCAATTGCAATGTTTATTCATATTTTAAGAAGACGCTGACGTAAAAATACCCCACTAATGTATTGTTTCGTTGAAATGAAACATTTTAGCCCTTAGATGCTTCATTGTATCCTTCTTTTTCCATTTTCATTTACAATAAACAAAACAGGTAAGTTTACATGATATGTAGCACAGCAAGAAAACAAATATCGAAACGCTTCACTTACCTTACATTACAAGAACAAATCTGCCCCTGAATTGACTTACCTTACAAGAACAAATCTGCACTTGAATTAAATTCATCTGTGCTTTCATTTTGCATGGCATTTTCTTTATTTTCATTTTCAACCATTTTAAAATATTCATGGTTTTTGGGGGTCAAATACACGGCGGATAAAAGTAAGAAATGTAACGAAAGGATCATCAGAACAACGTAAATATTTCTTCCTCACAATGTATTCCACAAAATAACTATCATACAATCCTTTCGTAGTTCCATACCTGGGCAGGGACGCTTTCACCGCTCTCCACGTACTCTCAATTTTAAGATACACGCACCATTCTCTACATTCACAAATTCCTTACTATGATTCACTGTCACAAGTTGTGGCAGTCGTAGTAACCGACTACCTTATTCGGAACATTCGACACGTGCGTCCACAATTGACCAATCTGATAAAAGGAACGTCATCGGGATTTCCCCTTGATTACTAACGATTGGATTGATGTTTTGGAGCATTACTAAAATTCGTGTTTAAAACTATCGTCTTTCAGACGAAGTTTCAAATTAAACTTTTGCCAGTAAACACGAAAATGACCTCTAATTTCGTCTAAAATGTCTCCTAACGGAGATCAGCCCGCTCTCGCGTGCTTCTCTATATATATGACGCGCTGCGCGCGTCACTTACTGCCGAGCTATAGAGAATACATTTCTACTTCCGGGTCTGGGGACCCGTAAACTGCAGGTGTCCCCATTTTTTTACAAAAGACAAGCAAAACAAAACAAAAGCAAGAAAAAGAAACACAAACCAAAATAGCAACAACAAAAAAATAATAAAAGCAAACAAAAAACAAAAACAAAATAACAAAACAACAACAACAACAAAATCACCAAGCTCTCATTAACATCTTTGAGTGGCATTTTAGACGTTGGGAAGAACAATATTGAACATATTTTATGGATAACAATGAAGAGCACGAATAAAAGAAGTTGTTATCCATAAAGTTTGTTCAAAATCAAAACTCTCATTCATTGCTCCAATGAAAATTCTCAAAAAGACATTCTCAAAATTCAGTTGCCACAAGAAATAATTGTAAAGTTGCCTAATAAACATTTTGGTCCGAGACATTCAAGCTGATTCCCCAAAGCATACTAATATCAGTACTTTTTTGTTGTATTTGTTGTAATTCCGTTGTATTCCTAAATTCATTTCCTGGTCCACCAAACAAAGGTGTTGGGCAAATCTGGAATCATTCTGCATGATTATAAAACTGAGGGTTTAAGAATTGCGGAAACACTTTAAAAATCCATATATATATTTAACAGATTCCAACTTTTAGGTTTAGAAAATCGCTTTGTGGAGCTTAAATATTACCGTCTGAATAGTAAACGAGTCCGTGATCGACCTCAGGCTTCAGTCTTAATATGGTGACACGGTCAGGCTTGATTAAAGAATGAGGAAAACCAGAAATGAACATGTCGATCTTTGCTGACCAATCAGACCCAATATTAACTTGAAGTCAACGATATAAGGAACATGTTCGTAGTTCAACCTGGAAGTTTAGATAGGTTTCACAAAAGTACGACTCTATAGAAAACCTAAACCGATTACGAACAGCTCTATGCTTGTCAGGTATGCTAGATCCTATATCGAATCTCAACTTTGTACGGAAGAGGTTTCATGTTCAACCCAAATTTACAACCCATTGTGTACTCTTTCACATCTTTAGGTTTGACAAAGGTACATCTTTGTAGGAAACCTGAAATGATTAAGAAGAGCTCTATCCTTGCTAGGAATTCCCCCAAGCATTTTCGACGTCCTGCTGAGAACGGAAGGTACGTGTCCAGGAGACGAGTGTCGATCTGACCATCCTCCTTCAGGAAACGCTCTGGTCGGAATACATCAGGGTCCCCCCAGACCTCCGGATCATGACTCAGTGAAAATAGATTGAGAAACACAAGAGTATCCTTCTTGATGGTGTAACCAGCCAGTTCGACATCCTCAGTCGTTGCGTGGGGTAGAGAGAGTGGTGTGAGGTTGATGATTCTTAGAATTTCATGAACGGTTGCTTCGGTGTACGTCATGTTACGTCTATCAGCCAATGTTGGGTGTCTGGACATACCTACGACATTGTCAATTTCCTCCTGTATTTTCTTTTGGACTCGTGGCGTCTTTGCAAGTAGAAGGATTGTCCACATAGTCGTAGTAGCCACTGTATCGAACCCAGCAGCAAACAGATCTCCGATCGTGTCCTGAAGCCGTTCTTCACTCATACCATTTGCCTTGTCTGTTTCTGTTATCCGTTTAGACTCTTTAATTAGACTGTCTGTGACATCCCGGAGATAGTCAGCGGAGAATGTTTCCAGGTGATCCTGAATTCTCTTTCTACGGATGAGATGTCCCCTCGATAGAAGATCTTTGAACTCGTTCACCCTCTTCGTCATAAAGTGCCTAAGCCATGGGAAAATATCAACTGGATTCCCAGCAGTAACAAATGTAGAAAAGTCTTGAGTGTGTAGAATGTACTCGCAGAAGTCCTTGTCTGCTCTGACGTTGCCTTTCCTTCCGTAACATATCTGATATATCACACTGCCCATTGCAATGTAAATATGATCGTTTGGGTCAAAGGCCTGGCCGTTGTAGCCATTGAACTCCTTCAAAATATTACTGACCTCCTCGCATATAATTTCCTCAACCGGATTCTTTCTTGCATTAGCGAACGCTTGGAAGGATTTATGTGCTATACGCCTATGCAGTTTCCAGGACATGTCGAATTTTCCAAACGATAAACTTTTGCCATTTTGAACGGAAACTGACGAGAAGAACTGTGGTCGACCAGAAAAAGCATCACCCTTGGTACAAAGTGCCTCCTTGATGAGCTTCCCATGAATCACTACTGTTGGCCATGCTCCAAACTGTAATTTGATGAGATCTCCATAGATCTTTCTCATCTTCATAAAAGTCTGATATGGTGTTTTACCGAGAAAAGGCAGATGGCCTACAATAGGTAGTCCCCAGGGACCAGGGGGAGATTTGGTCCCATACATTAACCTGTGTAGAAATGTCAGTATTGACGCTGATGCCAAGAAGACAACTCCTGCTTTCCCGAGGGTGGTTGTGTCTTGAACATACTTGTAAATGTCCTGCCAGTACATCTGAAGAGCCGCCACAGTTGACATCCTGAAACTAGACACAGATTTTATAAATGATGTGTTTATCGTTTAACGTCAGAGATTCTGCAGTTCTTTAAATAATAAAGCCTAGGCATGGCGAAACTGATTGTTATTGGGATCAAAAACACACTGACTGTCAGTTATGATGACGAAATCATTGTATGGTTAATCAAGTCATGAGCCTTCCTGTTGTGCAGGACGCAGTGAGAACAGGTATCGGACAGGCCCCAGTCACCACAGGAAAGCATAAACATTCCTTTTACACTTGACATGACCTAAAAAGCCGTAATTTAACTAATATCTTCTGGGAGTGAGTGAGGTTAGTTTTAATAATCGAGTCTGGACCAGACAATCCAGTGATCATTAACATGAGCATCGATCTACGCAATTGGGAACCGATGACATGTGTCAACCAGACCAATTTTCTAACCCGGACCTTCCCGGGTACAATAGCTTCTGGACACTTTAAGGACGGCGAGCGTGTACTGGTTGCCCCACCTAGTTTCAGTCAAAGGCCCAAAACTATCAATGGTGACCCCGCTGAAAGGCTCCTGTAAGGCTGGAACGTATTTTAAAGGTGCAGCTAGAATATTTTGATTAAATTTTCCATTCATCTGACATAAGTGGAAGGTTTTGCAAACATCAGTCACATCATGGTGCAAATTAATCGAAAGGAAATGTCACAGAATGTTATCACCCTAGTTTGGTCAAATAAGTACACATTGGCCCAGTGTCCGATCTATGTAATAGTAGTCAGGTAAATTATGCATCTTATATGCATTTCCTGGCATTACTGAATTGCAAGAGTGTTACGGGTGAAGTGGTTGTAGGAGTCTCGTACGTGTTACCAATCTAAGAAGTTGATGTGTTGCTTTGTAACGACGTGACAGATGCGTGTTGTCATGTTGGCTGCTCTCCTGTGTTGCAGGTACAGATATTACCATTAGATACTTGATGAGTGATGTTAGACATTACGGTAGAGTTTTTCCCATTCCCACTACTAGGTCATTTTCTAAGGTCAGGCATTTTGATGCGCTATCCGACACAGATGTGTCAGCTGTTTGACGAGGCGGACTGTTATAGAGGTGTTATAGAGGTGACGTGGAGTCATTGTGCAGTGCTCAGAAGTCAGTTGAGTCTTTGAAGCCGACTGAGTGAGTGAGTATGGATTTACGCTGCTTTTAGCAATATTCCAGCAATATCCCGGCGGGGGACACCAGAAATGGGTCTTACACATTGTACCCATGAGGGGAATCGAACCCGGGTCTTCGCCATGACGAGCGAACGCTTTAACCACTAGGCTAAACCACCGCCCCCTTTGAAGCATTTAAAGTATGATGTTTTGTCAGAAACTCTGGACTGTGAAGAATTTCACATGGATATACTTTCGAGACGTTGGTCTTAGAAAACGTTAGTGCGGAAGTTCTGGTACCAAGGAAGTGCTGGAGTCAGATTCTGATAGTGAGTTATATTTGCTGTTAATCTCGGTAGAACTAAGTCAAGTGATATTGTGTAAGTTCTGATTTGTCTGGGCGGGGATATACAAGGATGTACTGGATTACTTTTGTTCTTGTCGTGTGTGTCAGGTATCGGGAAAGTTGAATCTCCTGGTCACCACAGAAAATATTGCCAACTGGGGGCGAGATGTTCTCCAAGTCATTATTCACGTGCTTGGTCTGTTACCTGTCAGGTATGTTCAAAGATGTATATGATTACTGTAGTTCGTTTCATCTGTGTCAGGTATCAGGAACGCCCAATCAGTTGAATTCCCTAGCCCCACAGAAAACAGTGCCAACTGTGGGCGAGATGTTCTCCAAGGTCATTATTCATGTAGATCCGTTACCGAGGCTACTCTGGGCAATGCGTTCTTGTTCATCAGTTGAATCCCCTGGCCCCATAGAAAACAGTGCCAACTGTGAGGTGTTACTTAGGTTATTAATCACGTGGTAGGGCCGGTATCTGAGAATACTCAGGGCAATAAGTTCTTTTTGACGGTAAAATGCGTTAATACTGGGTCTCCCGAGGCCACCCCGATAAGTGTTTGTTGTGATAAAGTTTCTCATGAAGAACTTCACGGTGCCAGGACTACCCAATGAAGTACATTCTGATCAGGGGTCGAATTTCATGTCTAGACTATTTCCAGTGATTGGTTGTGATGATGATGGTGCGTGAGTGAGTGAGTTTGGTTTTACGCCGCTTTAGCAATATTCCAGTAACATCACAGCGGGGGGCACCAGAAAAGAGTTTCACATATTGTACCCATGTGAGGAATCGAACCCGGGTCTTCGGTTAGGCCTAGTATTTTCTACCCTGAGTCTCAAATACCTTTATAACATCTTCATCAGAGTCTGAAAAGTTAGCTACGGTGATTTCGTTTGGAGCACGAGAGAGACTGGAACGTTGGAACCCGTGATGTCCACTGCCAGCGATGCTAAGCAGCAATCGCTGGGTTTTTGTCCTCGTTGAGTTCGTCTGTAGTCACACTACGACGTTTGCAAGGGACAAGTGGTTAAACGATAATCCGTCTGAGAATTTGCTAGGCTATGTAGCTCTTTAGACTAAAAAGAATATCCTTTTCATACAATTGGAATATTGGAATATCTATATTGTGTGAAAATATAGAACATCTATACACTCGCGTTACCTTGATTCGTGAAAAAAGGGAAGTGCGACGAAAATCATATTTTAAATGCACGATTTCATTTTGTATACTCACTGAATGATTATTTTATTAACTGATTCAGCCAATTAAAAATGCCTAATATTCCACTCGTGAATGAAATGTTTGTTAACCGAAACAATATGCAATCATCACCCATTCGTTTGCCCACAAAATGTGACGTCACCTTGTTTCGTGGATTACGTACCCGGTCACAATATATCACTATGTACGACAGTCAACTGCAGTAGGTATTGACACCTAGGAAAACAGACGACGATGTGAGAAGTTGGTGCTAACAGTATCTTTGTTACTTGACATTTTGTAAAAATAAAATTTGGTATTGGTGGCATTAGTGATCTTGGGCTATTTATCTCAGTGCTGGACAATTAGATTTAGTATATTTACGAGCTATGCAGAGATTCGGAACAGTTTTGTAGCATTGTGTGTACATCACAAGTACTGCTTCGAGACGTCATACGAGACTTAATTTACGAGATAGCATGACAATTACCGCGATCCACGAATCAAGTTTATCCACGAATTTAGGTTACGGTTCTGTAATTATTATCTCTATAATTTAATTCTTGGCCCGATGGACGCAAATGAGGACTTGGAGAAACAGTCCTCTCCTGTGACATTCGACAATAAATCAACACCGGCCTTTTGGGCGTGAAAATTTAATGTAAATGTGAATAGCTAGCTTAATATGAGTTTAGGAAATGCGAAAGAGTTGTTCTGTCGCTTCAAGCTTCTAGAATACAAAACAAAGGAAGACAGTTACCTAGTCACTCTTAAAATGGTTTTCGTCCCAGATGATACAGAATAGGTCATGAAATGATATATCGCATGATGTTGACAGAACATGACGTTCGGGTTTTATATGCTTACACAGCATTTAATTCGAGCCTTAGTATGTAGAAAATAGGATCTGTATGTTCAATCGTTGGTACAAATTAGCATTAGATATCAATAGACATTGCAATATATATACCTTTATCGCAACATATTGCAATACAGTTTATTTGCCCATATACAACCCTATAAGCCAAAGATACAATAGTATCCGATGTTTGCATGGGTATGGCGACTACCATTGCAGAAATTATCTGATAATTGCAGAATAATGGCTCTCAGCACAAACTGAAACATAAGTCTCATTAACCTATTCAGACAATGACCTACTTTTCGGGCGATCTGAATTTTCTCGTGTGGAAGTGAAAATAGACATCACAGACAACCATGGTTACACTAAATTACAATTCCTTGTTTCATAAAAAAATGGTATTTACAAATGAATTTTAATTTTAAACTTTAATTAACATTATACCTAAATGATTCACAATACATCTGGCGCACTGGTTACACCTGTTATGTGTTTTTTGCGCCTTTTCTGTGTCGTTCTGTAACACACAATGTGATTGATATAAAATCAATTCCGTACCAGGCGGCAAACTTTTCTAGCGGCAGAGCCTCGTTTTGAGATTTCCACGATTTCCAGGTTTCTGTTTGTCAGAGCACGCTGTACGACAGAGCACGCTGCACGACGTGTTTGCAAGGATTAGAAGGAGCGTAGTGTTGCAATATACAAGTGCTTAGATGTATCAAATAATACTGATTAATATGGATGTATCCAGTTAAATGAATTGGTATCAAAATTCCGGGCTGGTTATTGTACTAAGTTGCGCAATAGGACGGAACCAAGTCAAGAGGAAATGAGACTGTTGTGTGATCAATATTTTGACTAGCTAGACCCGTGAAGATCCGGGTTCGAATTGATCTTCAGTATCCCATGATTGTCGTAAGAGGCGACGAACGGGATCGGGCGGTCATTCTCGCTGACTTGGTTGACATTTATCTTCGTATCCAAATTGCGTAGATGGATGTTCATGGTGTTGATCACGGGATTGTCTTTTCCAGCCACGATTATTTAGAGTGCGGCGTTAAATACCATCCAAACCAAAGCAAACCTTACTTGTGTTCTTGCTCAAAAACAGTGCACATCTGTTTTCAGTGAGAGGAACAATGAATGTGTGTTTTGGCTGCGGCCACGAAGTGAGTGAGTGAGTGAGTGAGTTTAGGTTTACGTCGCACTCAGCATTATTCCAGCTATATGGCGTCGCGGTTATGAAGTGTTTGTTTTCATTGTTTTAACTGTCAGTACAACGAAGATGAACTGCCTTTCTGTTAGTGTGTCCCAAATATACATGTATTTCAATGCAGTTCTTGAAAGGCATACATGACACGTTTTATGCATAACGATTATTTTTATTCTTTATCCCGACAACGTCGTGATAAAAAATATCTGAAGTTATTTTTTTTACCATAAACCATGTTATGTATTCAGGTTTTTTACTACAATCAGGTCACTAATAAATATAAAAATAGACTCTAAATGACGAGTAACTGCTTCAGTTACGAAACACTCACCAACTGACATGTTACCTAAGCGAGACATATACTGACCTTGCGTTCAACTTCGACGTTCCACCTTACCCGTGTATTTCAAGAGGAAAAAGACTCTGATTCACATTCTGATTAACTTGTAATCGTTTGAAAATTGCATTATTGAACGATCTATAGCTAAACAAGATGTCGTGCAGGATGCATAATTAAGATGGGTCCCAGTTGTTGTAAGTGTCCAATGCATGAAATTATCTAAAGAACTTACCAAATAAGACGCTCGTTCCCTTTAAACCGAGTTCAGCTTGTGAAGTGTATTCCACGGGTACATGTGTGATACGGAAACAATGCTGCTCTCTAGCATGCCACTTCAACACATTACAATTTGACTGGGGGGGCCTTCATGACGCAAGCAAGTGATACTTGCCAAGCAGGATTTCAATTGGTGGAGGGCTCAGAACACAACCAATAGGAAGAGCGATTTCATGTTCCCATATTTGGACTGTGATTAATGTCAGTGAGTTATTCTTTAAAACGGGAACAAACCTGCATGTCTTAAGGAACTGTCACTCAAGGCAGTACTTCCAACATATACTTCGCTCATAAACCGTACCTACATTGCAGAGCAAGACCTAAACCACGTATGACGGCGTATGATTGAACATATCATACGGTTTTAGGTATAAGGATTCAGAATAGTTAAAGTGTAGCTTCATATGGGCTTAGGTACAAGGATTCAGAATATTTGATTGTAGTTTCATCTGATTTAGGTATATGGATTCAGCATTATTAAGTGTAGCTTCATATATTTTTAGGTATACGGATTCAGCATAAATAAGCTTAACTCCATATGATTTTAGTTGTAAGCATAATTAAGTGTAGCTTCTTATGCTTTAGGTATAAGGATCAGCATAATTAAGTGTAGCTTCATTATGGTCTTAGGTATAAGTATTCAGAATATTTGATTGTAGCTTCATCTGATTTAGGTATATGGATTCAGCATTATTAAGTGTAGCATCTTATGGTTTAGGTATAATGATTCAGCATAATTAAGTCTAGCTTCTTATGGTTTTAGGTGTACGGATTCAGCATAATTAAGTGTAGGTTCTTATGTTTTCGGTGTAAGGATTCAGCATAATTAAGTGTAGCTTCATATGGTTTTAGTTGTAAGGATTCAGCATAATTAAGTGTACCATCTTATGGTTTAGGTATAAGGATTCAGCATAATTAACTGTATCTAGGTATATTTAGATACAAGAGATATGTAAAATAAAAACATTCGTTGACCGAGATACTTAAAATCGTACGCGTATTCTGATTGGTTTGCCGATTACGTCGATAGGCAGAGGACTTTTCGGAAAGGACTTTTCGGAAAGGACTTTTCGGAAAGAGACGAGTGGTGACGAATGGAATGCACCATGTTCCCCTTACATCAACACAACCATCTGGACTTACTCAACCGAATGTAAGAAGCCGACAAAGCTATATGGGATGTGTCACAAGAGGTAAAAGTGGTAGCGAAGATGAAACAACACACACACACACCCTAACCCCCACTTAACCCCAAAACAAAACAACACAACAAAAACAAAAAACAAAACAAAACAAACCAAAAAAAAAAAAACAAAAAGAAACAAACAAACAAAAACAACAACATCTGAAGACCCAGCAGAGGTCACAAGGACAACAAGGCATCTCACGATGATACTGAACATGATCATGATATGGCATAGTAATACACGTAAGTATCGTAATTTATTCTCCTCCTGAGAGGGTACGTAAGTCCCCAAACATTCAAAGTAAATGTAAACTTACCAGATTTTTAAAACGTAGTATTTATGTGATTTTAAATTATGGCTAAATTTTCTACAATCGCCAGCGGCTGAAGGGATGGTGTAAATCCAACTAGGGTAAGTCCCCATGGACTCTAGTGTGGTGATCTACCCTCAGATGTTGGTGATCTATAGCCTGTTTTTATAATATGTTTTGTCCAAATAGTGCTTTAATTTTTTTAACTTTACATGCTAGTTTCTATTCTAACTGTGATAATATAGTTGTTTTACTGTCCTTTGACGACAGGTTTTATAATATACACATATTCTTTATCAACGTCATTTTTGTTCTCGTCACGAATTGGCTGAAACATTGCCGATGTGACGTTAAATATTCACTTACTCACTCGCTCATACACGTAAATAGAGAATGTCAGTGCCAAAGAAAAAAACAGTCTAAATAATCCTCAGAAACAAATTCCGTTTGGAGTAAAGGTAAAATAGCTGGGTAAATTATATGAATGGATCACTGAAAATCAGTGATGACACCCGCCATTCACACAATTTGGTTAAAAATAGAAATATGTTTTGCAATGTCATGCTGTGGCGGCCAGTACACAAACCAGACAAGGCAAGTGATCGATGGACTGTAAAATCTAGTTAGACAATTTAGAATTTTAAAAGTAACGCAGAAGCACTGAGTAACGTTTCGTATAAGTAAAGAAAAAGCCCGTTTGGGAAATAGGTTTGTATTAACACACTGGGCCTGTTAAAATGTCTCCACCAAGCATTTTGTGTAGTGAACATAAAGAAGATAGAAGCGACAAACCCATCCACATCCATAAGAAATCTCTGCCAAAAGCAGAGTCGATTGTACAATTGTGACTATATCATGAGTATATATTTGTTTCAGCAGTGTACATGTAACAGCTGTGTGATGCTGTTTGTAAACAAATCGGGTCTAAACCAGACAATCCAGTGATTGTCACCATGCGATACGATGATAGAGTATGTGTTTATGAATCACTATCAAATAGTGATGATACCAGATGTTCGTGCAAATGTGAGCGTATCCTGCCCCACCAGTGGCACCCGTCATAAACATATGATAAGTCTAGTCATTTGTTCACCTAAAACAATTCGGGAACGTGGTATAAGTCAAAATAGGGAATTGCATCGGGCATAATTTTTGTCACTGATGCATCACATTTGGAAAGGACAAGGTATGATAAGGGTGGTTTTTGGCCCACAAACAGAATCGGCTGATTACATGTTATTTGATTAGAGACAAGATAGCTTTGCATAAAAAAAGTTATTTTTTAAATGATCTGAGGCCGTAATTTCAATGCAAAGTGTCCCAAAATGGTTTATATCTGTTCCCACGAAAAAAAAAAACAAGAAGTCTGAAATATTTACAGACTTATTTACAACTATGAGTTTATTAACATACAAGTAACATCAGTTTTACAACAGGTATTCATGATCAAGAAACATATCAATCACAAGGTTTTAACTTCAAGAGGCCCAATTAGGGTTGCAATACATTGAGGACAGTAATTCAATTACTTGCCAAAAAAACTCATTGTTCACAACTTTCTTTGCAAATATAAACTATAGGTCAATTTTACAACATGCACTTATGATAACCAATCATGTCGCACTAAAAATCAAAGGGGCCCATTTTGGGTCTAATTACATTTTGGGCACAGCTTCATTTTAACAAGTAAGAGTTAGTCAGTATTCACAACAACCTTTAGCAAATATGCAGTAAACATCTCATTCAGAACATGTTATTACAATAACCAATCATATTGCACTAAAAATCACAAGTCTTGACCGCAAAGGGGGCGATTTTGGGTGAAATTGCATTGTTGGCACAGCTTGAGGTTAACACCATGTAAGTGTTAAACGTCAGTATTCACAAACTTTCTTGCAAATATACAGTAAACATCTCATTCACAACATATTGTTACAACAACCAATCATGCTGCACTAAACGCCACAGGTCTTGACCTCAAAGGAGCCTATTTCGGGTGAAATTAGATTCTTGGCACAGCTTGATTTTAACACCATGTAAGTGTTAAAAGTCAGTATTAAAAATCTTCAAAACGTAATTATTCACAACTCATTCACTGCAAAGATATAAAACATCCACTTTCACTCTTCATCCACATGGTCATCAATCTCAGTTTCTGAATCACTGTCAAGAACTGCAGCATTCAACAGTGTATCGCTGGAAACAGGCATCGTGTCTTGGTGTCTGCCATACCCAGATCTTCTAAACTGAAAAACAGATGACTTTATATCAATAGAAACTTCTGTTTAAAAAGTTCGATAATCTTATTCACGGGTAACATTACTTATTTTCACACCACTACTTAACAGCTCTGGGAAATTTGTAAATATTTACTTAAAGAAATTACAATGCTAACATTTTGAAACAATGCTTACCTTCTCGGACTTGAAATTGCCTGTCTTTTAAAAACTGTGATATAAAAAGAGGCACACGGCCTCTCAAACCAAAATCATGTAATTCCTTCAAAATGCCATGCTTCCAGGTCGTACCATAAGCTTTCTCAAGATCAAAGAAAATTGATACAGCATGTTGTTTATTTACTATAGCATTTTTAACAAAGGATTCTAAACTTACCAAATGATCAATGGTACTACGATTTTTCCTGAAACCACATTGAATATTTGTTATAAGCTTATTGGTTTCAAGATACCAAGTTAATCTATTATTCACCATACGTTCCATGGTTTTACAGACACAGCTAGTTAGAGATATCGGTCTGTAATTAGACGGATCTGTATGATCCCTGCCAGGTTTTGGTATTGGGACTACAATGGCATTACGCCACGAAGGAGGAAATTCTCCAGACGTCCATATTTGGTCAAATATGTCTAAAAGTGTCATCAGACTTGGTTCAGGTGGGTGTTTCAGTAGCTGGTAATGTATATTATCATCACCCGCTGCAGTGTCATGAGCTTGCTCAAGAGCAGTATGTAGCTCATGTAATGAAAACACTTCGTTATAATCTTCACCGTTGTTTGATTCGAAATTAAGTTTTGTCTTTTCCTCTTTTTTTCTGAAACTCAGGGACATAATTTGCCGATGATGAATTTTTGGCAAGAGTTTCGCCAATTTTATTTGCAATTTTAGACTTGTCAGTAATTAAATTATCACACTCTGTAAGATGGTGGACAGCAGATTTTGAACCTTTGCCTTTAATTCTTTGAACCATGTTCCATACCTTAGACATTGGCGTGCGTGAATTAATTTTTGAGGCATAATTTCTCCAAGATTGTCGTTTGTTTTGTTTAAAGGTACGACGCGCCTTTGCATTGAGTATTTTAAATTAATTTAAGTTATGGACAGTTGGATGATGGCGAAAATAACGCTCTGCATTTTTCCTCACTTTTCTGGTTTGTCTACAATCTGTATTAAACCATGGTTTTCGTACATGTGGAGTCGTAGAGGACTTTGGTATACACTCATCAGCTATTTGCTTTAAAACGTCAGCAAAATTTTGAATAGGATCAGTTATATCACTGAAACATTCAGGTCGCAGTTTCGAGTTACATATAGTTTGATATAAAGACCAGTTCGCCTTCGAAAAGTTCCATCTTGTATACGATGGAGAATCAGATGGAGTTATTTCTGAAAGGATAGTTGGGAAGTGGTCACTTCCACAAAGATCATTATGAACAGACTAATCAAATTCATTCAGGAGGTTAGAATCTGCAAGAGACAAATCCAGAGAAAAATAAGTACCAGTTGCAGGATGCAGATAGGTGCTTGAATCATCATTAAATATGCACAGGTCATTATTGGAAATGAAATCTTCAAGTATTTTGCCTTTAGTGTCAGTGTTAGTACTGCCCCAGAGTGGGTTGTGACCGTTTAGGTCACCCATAATAACACATGAGTACGATAGTAGAACCTCCAGTGGCCCTATCGCCCAGAGGGGTAAAAATAATGATAGGCTTCAAACTGACGTAAGCTAAAAGTATCTGTCCGCTTCAGATACGTCTCTTGCAGACAGAACGCTGATGATGTTAAATCCTGGATCAATAGCAGTATTTCATTAAAATTTGTCCGTAGTCCTTTAGAGTTCCACTGCACGATATGTTTAGATAGACCTATCTTTTAGGTGGATTAATGGGGGATCTAACCCGCACCGTTTTCGAGGGCGACACGCTATGTGCCCTAGAATGGACGTTTTCGGACACGTCCATGTCCTCAAGTGATCCGTATTTGTTAAATAATTTGATCTTATCATCTGACCCTTTTGGGGCTCTGCCACTTTGTTTCTTCAAAGCATCTGGCTTCGGTTTGCCTTTGTTTTTAGCTATTTGTTGAACGTTTGACGTTGATTGAGACCTTTGAGTCGACTGAAAAGATGTGTCACGGTCATAAGATGGTTCTGATTGGATTTGGGGTGTGTCAGGAAGTGTTTCTGCAGTTTGTGTAGATATTGCAGGTGACAAAATCTTCGGAGAATCTGTTTTTATCCAAGTCAATTTCGTCTGACAGCTGGCAGATGATGTAGGTACTGATGGGGTTGTGTCTGAAGATGTTTTGGCTTTGGAAGCATAAATTTCCTTAATTTCCGATCTCAAGACAAGCTTTTTGGCATCAGAAAAACTGATATTTTGAGTAAACGTTGTCTTATTTATCTCCATCTGCTGTTTCCATATGGGGCAATCTTTTGAGAACGATGAGTGATCACCTGCACAATTGGTACACTTCTTAAAAGTACTGACACAATCTTCTGTTGTATGTGTCTTCTCACCACAGTGAGCACACACAACAGACAATGTGCAAGTATTAACACCGTGTCCGTACTTCTGACATTTGAAACACCGCAGAGGACTTGGGATGTACACATCAACTTTTACATTGCAGTAACCTGCCTTCACTGATAGTGGAGGATTGGGGGCAGAGAAAGAAAAGAGATATGTATTGGTTTGCACAGTTTCATTATTTTTACGGGTTGTAAACCTTTTCACGTAAAGGACTCCTTGATCTTTCATCTCCCGTTACAATGTCAATTTTCGTCATATCTGCAAAGAGACGATCTCGGTCTCGTACAATACCCTTACTGGTGTTAAGTGTTCTGTGTGCAGAGACCATAACCGGAACTCCGACAAACAGCTCTGTGGACAGCAGGTTAGTTGCTTGCTGTTTTCTGTGACACCCGAGTAATAGAGCTCCTGTACGCAAGCGTTTAATGTTTTTAATTTCATCTGCTATGCCGTGAACACCTTTTGATATTGCAAACGGATTTAGCTTCAATGACGTTTTATCAAGAGTCTCAAGAACGAGAACACGTGGCCAGTAATCAACGGATTTTGAGGGTCGCTGTTCGTCGTCATCAGTATCGAGTGGAAGCTTCGTTTTTTTTGTTTGGGATTTCGTAAGCCATGTTGAGTTTATTTTGATTCGTCATCCGAGCTCCCCACCCACCACGGAGTATCATAAAGACAATTCTGATCGCAAGTGGATTTCCAACTTGCAGCACCAAGGATACCCGGATGATATACTCAAGCAGAATAATCAACAAGTAATTATTCCACCAGATTGGCCCATGAGCCACTGCCTTCTGGACATAGGACTCTAGGCAAAATACTAAATTTGAGTTGTACAGTCAAAATACAAATATATTATCATAAAGACACCTGACACCTGACAAAATGTTTCTAAATAAGTTATAAGGACCGAATTTATAAGCAAAATTTACATGAGGGCTTAGCATGACCAGCTGATTGATAGCGGTCCAGTTCTACTATCCGTCTAGGTGAAGTTAGAAGGACCGAAGTGCTATGTTGGGCAAAGGAACGCTGTTCCTGGAACCAGTGCCCTCAACCACCAGAATCCCGTCCTCCACCGACACAGGGGCGCAACCCAAGGCAAACGGGTTGGTGGACCAAATATACCCCCGGGTCCAGAACGGGGGGTTGGGGGTGGTTGAAGAGCGCTTAGCATTACCAAGCACCCACCACGAGGAGGTAGCTCTTCACGCGTGCCTCCTTGAGTAGTGGAATTGTAGGGAAAGAAGACATTACTTGCGATTCTGCACTTGCAATTGGAGATTCTGCTATGAAGAATATAGTTGGCAAAAGCTTTGGAGACCTGCATATTCCAAGGAAAAACAGAGTACTCCCCCTATCTGTCATGAACAACTCAATCAAAATACAGAATGAGCTTTTCATCACATCCTGATGAAAACAGATGATGACTTTTTATCCTGTTTGTACTTTGTCATTGATTCTTTGTCAGGGAAACAAAGCCTTCCACATGATGAGGAAGTGCCTCCAGATGCTATGGACATAGTTGATGGTGGATACTTGCTGAGGAAAGGGATATGGCCCCAAAGCAGACCACACAATGATGTTTATGATGCTTAGCTGACATATGTCAATAGACACCTTGGAAACAATTGCATCATTGTGTTTGATGGGTATGGCGAGTCTGTGTCCACAAAAGGTGTTGAACAGAGTCGGAGAGCTTTCAGATATCTGAGCACTGATATTGTCTTCAATTCTGAAACACCATTGACAATCAAACAGGATAAATTCCTGTCCAGTGGTAAAACAATTAGTCACATTTGATAACGGCTGTGACACAACAATTTCATGAGCTCAATATCCCAGTGAAACAAGCTAGTGCAGATGCTGACCTTCTCATTGTACAAACAAGTATTGATTGTGCTGATAATGGGCACAAAGCCACTGTTGTTGAGACTGATCCTCATCCATTTCTGTGCTTCAGGAAGATTGTACTTCCTTAAAACTGGGAGCGGAAAGACTGCTGATCGTCTATATAACATTTCGTTGCTACGGCAAGCATTGCCAGAGAGCTTCATTTCTGGGTTCCTCCTTCTCCATGCCATGACTGGTTGTGACACTACATAAGCCTTGTACAGACAGGGAAAGAAAAAAAGCTGTCATGTTGTTCACAAAACGACAGGACTTGCAACAACTTGTCAAAGCGTTCCAAAATCAATTATCCACAAAGGATATGGTTGCGTTTGCAGGAGAGCATTTCCTACTGGCATTGTATGGAGCACCTAAGTCACCTAAGTTTCACAAGAGCCAATGCCACGTGTCCCATTCACACACAAATGCAGTTATCTGCCTTGCCACCTACATCGGCAGCGGCGAGAGAACATTGTCTGAGGGTTTATCTGCAAGTGCAGCAATGGCTTGGAAGAAGTCTTCCACCAAATGAATGGGAATGGAAACTGTTTGTGGCAAGTTCAAGCCAGTAACAGACCGTGACCCCCCAGCACCACAGGCATTGATCAACACAATCAAATGCAATTGTAAAACAGGTTGTGAGTGAATGCGTGGGTGCAGAAAGGCAGGACTGAAATGTTGGCGTCTGTGTGGATATTGTCACGATAGTTGCAGCAATTCAAACACAGTATACCTTGCAGAGGAGGATGAAGGAGATCATGAACTATCATCTGATGAAACATTTCATAGATTGTCTTCCAGCGACGCTGATGAGAGTGAAGTTCAAGATCAGCCACAGCCTTCAACTTCCTCAAGACTGACAAGGAAAAGAAAATGATCTTTATAGATCTTTAATCATACGTGTTTGAAGATGCCCTGTTACATAATCTGTAAATAGTGTTTGATAGTCTTGGTATTCTGCAGAATATCAGTTATTTTTAGGTACTTAGGTCAGGTTGAGTTATGATATTTTCTTGAAATTGTGAGTATCCAAGGGCCATAACTCTTTTAAAGCATGGAAATGGATACTTAAATGTGTTTCTATGAAATTATAAAAATTCACTTGCTTGATTTTTTGGTGTAAAAGATCAAATTATTGCAATTGTTGGGCCATGTATTGTGTTTTCATTGACTTCTAAAACTGCCCCAAAATTGCAAATTTTCAATTTCAGTCAAAATGTAAAAATATGATTTTATTTAGTTATATTTGGTGGTTTGTGGTGAACAAGACATTGAACAATACACTTCAAGGTCTTTTGGACATATCAAAGCCTTTTCCATATATATAGGTCTTTGTGTCACCCAAGGGTAAAAACATATAAAATTGTTATTTTTAGCACAATAATAGGGCCACAAATCCGAAAAGTAATAGTCAACAATCTTGAGATATATTCCCTCATTTGTCAAACATGTATGTACTTATGTACAGAAATAAAGAAGTTGTGACTATTTTATCAAGCACAAAAAATATTGGTCTTCTAGGTTAGCAAAAGGTTGCATAGGGTAGCCATTTTTTCACGTGCACTATGGATTTATCTCAAGTGGGAATTTAGGGAGCTTTAAGTATGTTATGTAGGAAGGTTTGTAGAACATATCTGCCAAGTTTCATTTCTTCATCATTTTTTCCCCACCTTTTTGCTAATTTGACTTTCCTATATTTATATATGCAAAGATGTTACAATAGACTGTATTTATTGACAACCACATGAACATCATCCACAAACATACACTGTACAACATAGCATGAAAAGTCGTATGTGAAATTATATTAATTAGACATTTTTATTTTCCTGCCTTCCAATAGTACCTAAAGATATTTTCAGCCTACTGAAGTGCTTGACCAAAACTGTTATAAAAAATTACATGTTAAATGCACAGGACGTAATTGTCTCATTCTTCCTCACATCATTCTTTTTCTGGGGCGATTCTTAACATGGTTACAATGTGTGAAGTCCATTCCTGGTGTCCGCCGCCATGATATTGCTGGAATATTGCTAAAAGCGGCGTAAAACCATACTCACTCACTCACACCTCCCTGAAAACAATGACATGGAGAAAGGCGGGAGCTACCTGAGATATATCTCTCAACATGTTAGATACCTGACGGACGAATGTTAGGTACCAATTCATGGGAATAATCCTTCCATCCAACAAAATGTTTAGTCTACCAGCTGTCTTTCTTATTGTGATAATGTTGGAATATTGCTAAAGCAGCGTATATAGTATGACCTGAAATTATTGAGAATTTTAGGAATATGTTTAATTGGATTTCTAGTATAAACAACCATGACCAGCTATCAAGTACTTGGTGACCAGCTATCAAGAGACACAACTCCGTTAATCCTTTTTCATTAGTTTGTGAAGAATTATCCCCCTTTGTTTACTTGCTAGCAGACGACATTTTCAGTGATCCTCAGTATGGATGATTTAGAGAAGAGGAAGTTGATTTTAGAGTATGATAACAAGGACATCAAATTAGCTAAAGTGATTTCAAGTAGAACAGGCATCCCTTTGTCTACTGTTTATCGTGTTTTGAAATATATTGCAAATGGATATGGCATTGAGCACCAGGGAGGCGAAAGTAGGCCCAGAAAATTGACTGTCGGTGACAGGAGGCGGCTTGGTATTCTTTTGTCTAAAAAACAAACGAAAGAGTTTAGAAACCTCAAGGCTGAATATGATTGATAGAGGAACTGTGACTGTCTGTAAGAAGACAATTAGAACTGAGCTGCATGCAATGGGTTGACAGAAAAGTCGAGGAATTCCATCACCGATCATGAAACCTGAACAAAAGGAGCGAAGGTTTAACTGGTGCTTACAGCATAGAAATTTTAACTGGGACAATGTGATTTTCTCAGAAGAAAGTTTTGTGTGGCTGTTTCCTAATACACTGAAATTCTGGACCAAACAAACTGACAAACCTTTGTATCAGCGCCCAAAGTACAGTCCGAAATTTAACGTGTTGGGGGGGGGGGGGCATATCTGTTTAAGGTGCAACGCCCCTCTGTGTACTTAAAGTGAATATGAACAGTGAGCAGGACATTTACTTCAATCTGCTCACGTGTTCTATGGAAATGTTTGGATTTTCCAGCTGGACAACGACCCAAAACATCGTTCAAAGCATTCACAGGCATGGTTTCTGACTCAAAATATGACATTATTAGATTGGCCAAGCTATAGCCCTGACCTACATCCAATAGAAAATGTTTGGGGACTTATGAAGGAATGTGTCAATAAGAAAACTCTGACAAATATTGCTGAAATGAAAGAAGAGGTGGTCCGATATTGGGACAGCATGGACCACGACTTTCTAACTTCCTCGATCAGTAGTATGCCCCGTCGCATTGAAGCCTGCATTGCTGCCCATGGTGACTTGACAAAATACTAACTGTTCACCTGTCTTTGAATCTGGAGTTATGTTCTGCTAATATTCACATTTAATACGTGAGTAATGAGTGAAAAAAAATAAAAATCTTAAATTCTCAATAATTTCTCGTTGTACTGTAACTTAAGTAAACTCACTCATCCATTCTTTAATTTCTTTCCCAAAATATTCAGTTTTGACAAGCATATGCAGTCGATTTTATTATAAATACAATCAAAACTGTCAGTGTTGAGTTAATGTGAAGTACCGTTGCGCTGTCAGAAGACTCATTCTGATGTTTAGTGCCCTTATTATGCCGAACAGAAAGTGTGAAACAGTGTGAACACTATCACAAATGATACATTCACCTTTTGTGAATATTATTCAACCTTTGAACTACTTTTCTAGTTTTAATGGCGACCTCCAAAAGCTGTGTTCAGAACTGTCTTTGTTTGACGGATCATTGACGAACATAATGACAGCTGTAGTTTTGTAAATTAATGTTATCGTTAAAGGTTCCCCTATGTTATTAGCTCGTAGTATTCTAGGTAGGTTTAATGTTAATGTTTTTCACTATGTCAGCATAATCAAGTTTTGGTGAAGGTTACTGTCGCAAAATAACAATGTGATTTTGAAGCACTCCTATAATTTTCAATATCGAAAAGCTAAAAATGGCAAGTATTTAAACGTTAAATCATTATTGTTCAGTTATCGTTTTGGTGAAGTTTGGCTACAACAAGGTGTAGGAAATAGTGTTTTATTTATCTCACAGTTTAAGGAAAGGTGTATTGATAGTAAGCAGCAATGCTGGAGTGCACATTTAGAGGCTTTCGCGAAGCTGGATTTCTATAGAACTCTTAATAATCAGTTTAGCTACCCAAATATGCTCGAAACTGTAACAGTTTAAGTTTATATTACTAATTTCATCCGACTTTGTTGTTATGATCACGAGTTATTAATTTAATCGGGCAGGACGTGGAATATTCCTAGATCAGAAAGATTATGCCCATTCAGTATTATCCCAAATATTAAATCCGAGTACCACTTTTCTTTAAAGTGTCCCTTTTATCATAATTTAAGATGTACACTTCTTCCAAAATATTATTGGAAATATTCAACTTCGAACAAGATGCGAGCATTATTTCTGTCAAAAGGTATAATCTTAAGATATATCTGTAAATTTCTTTTTTTAGCAGCCAAGAAAACACAAATGTTCGTTAAAGCTGTCCCTCATTTCTCATACATATATTTTGTAAAAGCTGTTATTCATGTATAAATACATTTTGTATAGTTGTTAGCCATTATTTCAAGCTCTCTGTATGCAGCAAATATCTGTACCACAATATCTGTATCATGGGCCTCTTTACGAATATAAAGACATATCAACTCACGTTTGTAGTGAAAACTACATGAAATGCGCGTGAATCATGAAATTGTGTACCACCCCGAGCTATAGGCTTTAAAAAAACACACGAACTGAATTCCACATGCATTGCTTTAAGCCACTATAGACGACAAAAGAATGCCAAGACTATCAGAAGCTCAAAGCCATCGGCCGTTTACAAGGAGGGGGGTCACAGCATGAGTGACAAGGCACTTCGGCGTGTCCAGGCAAATCATATCAAACCTATGGACCCAATACAGCGGTACTGGGTGTGTTAATGACAGGTCCAGGTCAGCTCGACCAAGAGTTACCACAGCCGCCCATGATCGCTACATCCGGTTGAGAAATCTTCGTTCACGCACTACGACCGCAACATCCACAAGAACCCAAATCCCCGGACTGCGCAAAATCTCGGGCCAGACAGTGCGCAATCGGCTACCGGAAGCCGGACTTTTTGCCAGAAGACCAGTTCGACGTAACGTGTTGACACAAGGTCACCGGGCTGAACGTCTATAATGGTGCAGACAACGAAAGATGGCCGCGGGCAAGATGGAGGACAATTTTGTTCTCAGACGAGTCTCGGTTTCTTCTGCTGATGGACGTTTACGTGTATACCTACAGACGTCGGAACGAACGTTACGCCGATAATTGTATACAGCAGGTCGATAGATTTTGTGATGAAAGTGTCATGGTGTGGGCAGGTACCCATCATAATGTCATGTGCACGTGGCAGGTGCATTGAATGGGGTCCGCTATAGAGACGAGATTTTCAAACGTCACGCCACTCCCATCATCAACGTCAACGGTGGATCTATCCAGCATGGCAATGCTCGAACTCAAGTTGCACGCGTTCGCCAGTACTCCCTCCAGCAAAACCACGTTCAGGTGTTACCATGGCTTTCTCGATCACCTGATTTGTCCCCCATTGAACATCACAACTAGGGGATACTCTTGATCGACGCTTGCGCCAGCGTAATCCGCCCCCAGCCCTCTCCCCCCACCCTCTCCCCCTCCATAGGAAATTTGTAAAGTGATGATTTTACTGTAATTAAGCAATGATATCATGTTTGAATCAGTTATATGCTCCCGGTAAATAAACTCCAAAAACGGCATGTCAAGTTTCTTTTTTGAAAAGTATATGTGAAACATAATAAAATAAAGAATTAGTGAGTGAGTGAAGTGAGTTTTACTTTACGAGCAAACACCAGGCTACCCTACTGCCCAAAGATACCATCTGGACCAGATTCTACGATACATCTGAGAGTGTTTATATCTGCTGCCTTTTCATGTAAAACTCATCAGATGTTATTTGATTATTAGGTTAAATGTTCATGACATCACCTTTATACACAGAATAAGCAATTACTTCTTTACAAAATTAAACATAGTCGCCGTTGTTCTCAGTGTCGTAAAATGTTAGGACCTGTTTGAGATATGCAATCCACAGGCTAACACTAATAGATTTCAGTTTCACTGTCTCTCATGTGAAATTTCACTTCTGGCGAAAGGTTTTAGCATTTCCATTGTCGTTACACTTACCAATAATTTCCTTTTCTCTAAATTAATCTCTTGTACGATTAGTCTATTTGTCTGCTATGAGAGTTCTTCTGTGTGTCAACGTCTCCATCAATCCTATTCGTACTCAATAGTTCGCACTTCTTAGTTGGCAGGATACGCTCACCTTTTCGCGAACACCTGGTCTCGTCATCGTATCTCCGTCACTGGATTGTCTGATCCAGGCTCGATAATACAATCGATTCTGTTGAAAGGATTTTGTCGTTTCTTATTCATTACTGAAAATTTGTCCGCATCATAAAATGTAAATGTGTATGTGTTGAAAATTTAGGCTTAAAACCCGTGTTATAATATAAATAATGTTGCTAAAATGTCAATAACGTTATTCTAATTGTAAATATTGTTATGTCTACAGTTTTGAATTGTAACTAATGTTCTAACTTCAGAATGTGTATGCGAAACTGGCGTGTGTTTATGATGGACTTGGGGATAATGTGTGAACTTGGTCACGTCTCTATATGGCTGACATGTAGCTGATGGGTCGTCAAATGTTAACTACTTCATTCACTCGAGGTGTTTCTTTGAGGGAGCACGTGTTTACGATTTGTGATGAGGACCAGAATTGCTACAGGTACCCTGCTTACATCAATGTGTCTATCGCTTTCCTTGAAATTAACGCTGAATAAATGACGAGGTGGGGGAGTATTGTCCAGTGTTCTCCCCTTTGCTCTATCATACAACAGCACAACAAATCTCTCAAGCTGATGAATCTGTGCATCAGCGATTTCAAGTGGTGGACAAAGCGAGGGAAATAAAGGTGCCTGTAAGTTCAGGAAAAGCGTTCTTTTCATGGGATGATCTCATACTTATTTTACTGATGTAGTCTATATGGCGGCCATTTTTCAAAATGGCTGCCAACTTTCCCATTTTCGGGTAGTCATGGTATAAATTGACTTCCTTAGACCTAACCGTTAAAGATAGAAAGACATGTTTAGATGGAAAATGATCAGCAATAACTTTCCTACAACTTGATATATGACGTATGAGAATTTGAAAATTTGAAAAGAACTTATGACAAAAATAGTAGAAATGATTTTTTTCTCTTTTTTCCCAAACATAATGAAAATTATAAAAAATCTGCCAGGCCTCTCGATCTTTATTTAATACGAAGGGTATAAGCTACAATCATGCCACATTTCATGCTTGTAACACAACGTGCACGATTCAGTGAAAACACTGCACTTATCCGCTGGGCTATATAAAACGGTTTAGTGGAAACGATTAAATGACTTTTCACCTTGATCAACGTTGCACTTGAACTACTGGGGTGCGGTGTTCATTGGCTATCGCTGCACTTGAACTGATAGGGCGAGAGCTTCATTGGCTATGGCGGCACTTGAACTGGTAGGGCGAGAGCTTCATTGGCTATGGCGGCACTTGAACTGGTAGGGCGAGATCTTTATTGGCTATCGCTGCAGTTGAATGGTAGGGTTAGATCTTCATTGGCTATAGCTGCACTTACACAAATAGCTTGTGGTCTTCATGCTCCAATACTGCACTTGAAGGATAGGATGAGATCTTCATTTACTATTGCAGGACTTGCTGTTAATGGGTTGAACGTTTGTTTCATTCAGCACACAGAGCCATGTGTAATGTGCAGCTAAATGCAAGTGTGTGTGTGTGTGCAGCTAAATGTATGTGTGTGTGTGTGTGTGTGTGTGTGTGTGTGTGTGTGTGTGTGTGTGTGTGTGTGTGTGTGTGTGTGTGTGAACGAGCTTGTGTACTCGTACTTGTCCCAACTGACTTTAAAGTGTAAGTCCACTGAGTTACCGTGGTTCAACAAGGATTTCCCATTCAAACAGAGTTTTGTGACTTCAACCAGAATCATTTCACGCCCTAATTACATGATTACATAACGCCAGACAGTGCACGACAGTTACGTTCTTAATGTGTGTTGCTACGACATAGTGAGGGTAGGACCACCAGCCACCATGGCGTCTTCAGCTGACTCTTTTGAAATGTATGGATAACTATCTGTAAAAATCTGATTTTTGCTTTAAGAGTAGGCGCCATCATGAAAGGATGGGAGTCTGGTCAGCACCACAACCTATAATCATTTCAGATACTATCGAAACGCATACCAAGAAAAATGGGACAAAAGAGAAACGCAATTTGATTCAGAATGGGGCAGTCAGTGTCTGTTGCTGTCATTCGGAGAACTAACAACCCAAAAAAGAGGAACCAGGACTCGAATAAGCCATTTCTGTCTGTCTGGATGCCATCCACGTTCTGGCTGCACTACATGAAAGGTTTGTAGTTGTTCCGACCGACAGGACATCAAACCAGTATACTTATTTAAGCGTCACTTAAGTAATTGTTTGATCAAAGGACTTTCCATAAATAATATAGCAAAATATGACACATGTAAGGCCAGTATGTTAAATGAGCCTATAAATTGCATGAACTATCACATGGGGACTGTCAACTTTTAGTTTGCCGCTAAAACCTGAAGACCTGTCCATTCTACTTTGTTGTGGATTTTATAGCTCCATTACAAGACATCCAAACTGGAATACATTGCTGGATCCAGCACATGTACCACCAAACATTCTGTCTACAGATCACCAGTAAACATTAAAACTATCCAAAAAAAGATTTCCCCTAATTTAACAGAAATTGTTTTAAATAATCAGAATTAAAACCAAGTGAATACTCAGATACTCAAAGGATTTGCCACTAAAATTTGTCTGCAATCTGCAGAACGCCGAGTGCAGTTCGGACAAAACATGCGAATTTGCATCTTTGCATACCATAATCCCGCATGAAAAAATCAATGGGGCTATTGTTACAAGCCTTGGTGAGAACAGGGGCAGGTACATGTCTATCTTCTAAGTTCAGGTCAGATTGTCAACGTTGAACGCAACTGCCATCCGAGGACACTGTCAAAGCATGCTCGACTTACCACGACGAACCGAACGTCATCCGACGTTGGGTCAACAGCTGCTTGAGCAGGGTTACAACATGACGCATCAGTGATATATTCGTGATGCGATTCCATTGTGTAACCTGTCCTTTGTTTTTGTGTTCTAGTCCCTCATCAGCTAGCCCGATGAATATGGAAACACAATTAGTCGCTCTTGTGAAGATGACTCGTGTAATGAACTGAACTGTAATGAAATTACTTTTCTCTTTTGTCCCATTTTTCTTGGTATGTGCTTCGATAATATAGGTAATAATGGTTATAGGTTGTGATGCTGGGTGAGCAGATACGTCCCATTTCATTTCCCTCAATGAACTGTTGTGGCAGTTCGTTTCCAATATAGTGTGGCTTTGGTGTATGGATCTGTCTGTGTCGCTTCAGCTGCATATATATCTCAACAGTTTAACTCGTGAAGATCCGGGTTAGAATTTGTATTCAGCATCCAATGCATGACGTAAGAGGCGACTAACGGGATCGGGTGGTCAGGTTCGCTGACTTGGTTGACACATATGTCATCGGTTCCCAATTGCACAGGTCGATGCTGATCACTGGATTAAAAGGTCCAGATTCCATTATACCTGGAATATTGCTGAGTGTGGCGTTAAACCAAATCCACAAACAAACAGTCCATACCTGTTAAAGGATGATCAAAGCTAAGATGGAACATGTCCACACTAAAGTGTGTCTTTCGTGTATGCATTACATTTTATGTTTGCATGAAAGTGGCAACAGAAAAGGGGCAGATGGCTATTTTACCATGAGCAAGTAATTTGGACTTTAACATTATTTCGGTCTCTTTAAAATGTGTCAGATTAGGATGTGAAGAACACCAAAGGTTCTGCAGGCCTAAGGTTTCATCATGTTTGGTGCTCACAAAGAAGGCCTGTCAAACAATGTTATTACATTTTATTGAAACTTTGGACAAAACAAAATAATAAGAGCACATAATAGATACAGAACTAGATTTGATATAATGATTAATAAAGGCACAATTTCACGTTTTTTCGACAATAGTTTGGCCTATATTATAGATATTGGGGCATATGCCCTCACTTTAGCTTCCTATTGATGCAATAAAAGACTTATTATCTCTTACGACTTGCCTGAAATCGATAATTGAAACTTCGAGGCAAACAGCTTCCAAACAGAAAACACTTGCCATATATGGAATGTAAACGATTTCTCCGTACATCAAAAACTGTCGCACGCGGTGTTGTCGGTGTTTGCCGAACTGGTTATGTTATGCGTAGGATATTCGTAAAGAGCGCTCCAAAGGACATAACTCCATGGGTTTCGCTTGAAATAGTGTTCGTCCGGCAGAGGGCGCGAGAGTCGATTAATGCAATGTTGCATTAATTCATTCGAACTTTTTTATTTAATAGTGAACGAAATATTTGTGTTAATAAATTATATGGTAGCTTGCCTGAGGGCTGATAGTTAGCATTATTAAGAGAAATGCATTATGTATTTTTAGAGAAATGTGGTATGACATTGCACCTTTAAAGACAATTCGATAAGCGAGGATGTCAAGCTAACTCGATATGATAACAGATACTAATGATTACTTTGACACACCTATGTACAGGACTGGAACTCGACGTGTGACGACGATGAATCTGGATCAACTCGATGACGTTATTGTGGACATGACTCAGGCTTGAGTGAAATTTTTGGACAAAACCTCCATGATCAGTAAGACTGCTATATTCGCTAGAAAGGTATTTTACATCCTAAATTGGACCTCTACTGTGTAAGGAAAAGGTTTCTGGTTCAACCCATAGGTACAATCCATGGTGTACTCTTTCACATCTTTAGGCTTGACAAAGGTACATCTCTGAAGGAAACCTGAAATGATTAGGAAGAGCTCTATCCTTGCTAGGAATTCCCCCAAGCATCGTCGACGTCCTGCTGAGAAAGGAAGGTACGTGTCCAGGAGACGAGTGTCGATCTGACCATCCTCCTTCAGGAAACGCTCTGGTCGGAATACTTCAGGGTCCCCCCAGACCTCCGGATCATGACTCAATGAAAATAGATTGAGAAACACAAGAGTATCCTTCTTGATGGTGTAACCAGCCAGTTCGACATCCTCAGTCGTTGCGTGGGGTGTGGACAATGGTGTGAGGTTGATGATTCTCAGAATCTCATGAATGGTTGCTTCGGTGTACACCATGTTACGTCTATCAGCCAATGTTGGGCGTCTGGACATACCTACGACATTGTCAATTTCCTCCTGAATTTTCTTTTGGACTCGTGGTGTCTTTGCAAGTAGAAGCATTGTCCACATAGTCGTAGTAGCCACTGTATCGAACCCAGCAGCAAACAGATCTCCGATCGTGTCCTGAAGCCGTTCTTCACTCATACCATTTGCCTTGTCCGTTTCTGTAAGCTGTTTTGACTCATTGATAAGACTGTCTGTGACATCCCGGAGATTATCAGAGGAGAATGTTTCCAGGTGGTCCCGAATTCTCTTTCTGCGGATGAGATGTCCCTTGGATAGAAGATCTTTAAACTGCTTTACTCTCTTCTTCATAAAGTGCCTCAACCATGGGAAAATATCAACTGGATTCCCAGCAGTAACAAATGTAGAGAAGTCTTGAGTGTGTAGAATGTACTCGCAAAAGTCCTTGTCTGCTCTGACGTTGCCTTTCCTTCCGTAACATATCTGATATATCACACTGCCCATTGCAATGTAAATGTGATCGTGTGGATCAAAGGCCTGGCCGTTGTATCCTTCGAACTCCTCCAAAATATTACTGACCTCCTCGCATATAATTTCTTCAACAGGATTCTTTCTTGCGTTTGCAAATTCTTGGAAGGATTTATTTGCTATACGCCTATGCAGTTTCCAGGACATGTCGAATTTTCCAAAAGATAAACTTTTGCCATTTTGAACGGAAACTGACGAGAAGAACTGTGGTCGACCAGAAAAAGCATCACCCTTGGTACAAAGTGCCTCCTTGATGAGCTTCCCGTGAATCACTACTGTTGGCCATGCTCCAAACTGTAATTTGATGAGATCTCCATAGATCTTTCTCATCTTCATAAAAGTCTGATATGGTGTTTTACCGAGAAAAGGCAGATGGCCTACAATAGGTAGTCCCCAGGGACCAGGGGGAGATTTGGTCCCATACATTAACCTGTGTAGAAATGTCAGTATTGACGCGGATGCCAAGAAGACAACTCCGGCATATCCAAGGGTAGATATTTCACGGACATACTTGCAAATGTCGCCCACATACATCTGAAGAACAGCAACGGTTGACATCCTGAAAGTAGACAAAGATTCATTTTAATGATTTGTTCGATGTTAAGCGTTCATTCTTAACCTCATTCCACCTGTATTGCAGTGGACCAGACAAACCAGTGATCTTTTATTGGAGCAACGTCCAACTCTAACGGTGGACGCTTACACGCGACTAACCGAACCAGACTACCCAATCCACTCTGTCAATTTTTGCACGACAAGAATAGGTTTTGTTTTTCAGTCCGAACCCCCACTGAACGGGATGTTCTAACATATTCAGCTGTATGTGGTTGGTTTGATGCTGGTTTGATCAAACAACATGCTATCATGGTTTCTTAGTTATTATCATAAATTATTAGCTGAATATGAAAGTGGATGTTGAAGTTATGTGTGTCATCATGGTGTCCAACACGCCATCTGGTGTCCGAGCAACATGTTCACATGTTCACCAAACAACATGCCATCATGGTTACCAAACAACATGCCACCATGGATACCAAACACGCTACCATGCTGACCAAACAAGATTCCACCATGGTGTTCAAACAATATGCCATCAAGTTGACAAAACGCCATGCTTTCATGGTGTCCAAACAACACGCCATCGTGGTGTCCAAACAGAACCCCATCATGGTGACCAAACAACATGCAATCATGGTGACCAAACAACATGTCATCATGGTGACTAAACAACATGCCACAATGATGACCAAACAACATGCCACAATGGTGACCAAACACCACGCCATCATGGTGACCAAACACCACACCATTATGGTGACCAAACACCACACCATTATGGTGACCAAACACCACACCATTATGATGACCAAACACCATGCCACCATCATGGTGACCAAACAACATGCCACAATGGTGACCAAACACCACGCCATAATGGTGACCAAACACCACACCATCATGTGACCAAAAACCATGCCACAATGGTGACCAAACACCATGCCATAATGGTGACCAAACACCACGCCATTATGGTGACCAAACACCACACCATTATGGTGACCAAACACCACGCCATCATGTGACCAAACACCACGCCATCATGGTGACCAAACACCACGCCATCATGGTGACCAAACACCACACCATTATGGTAACCAAACACCACGCCATCATGGTGACCAAACAGCATGCCATCATGGTGACCAAACACCACACCATCATGGTGACCAAACACCACACCATTATGGTGACCAAACACCACGCCATCATGGTGACCAAACTCCACGCCATCATGGTGGCCAAACACCACACCATTACGCCGACCAAACACCACGCCATTATGGTGACCAAACACCACACCATTATGGTGACCAAACACCACGCCATCATGGTGACCAAACACCACGCCATCATGGTGACCAAACACCACGCCATCATGGTGACCAAACACCACACCATTATGGTAACCAAACACCACGCCATCATGGTGACCAAACACCACACCATCATGGTGACCAAACAGCATGCCACAATTGTGACCAAACACCACGCCATTATGGTGACAAAACACCACGCCATCATGGTGACCAAACAGCATGCCATCATGGTGACCAAACACCACACCATCATGGTGACCAAACACCACACCATTATGGTGACCAAACACCACGCCATCATGGTGACCAAACACCACGCCATCATGGTGGCCAAACACCACACCATTACGCCGACCAAACACCACGCCATTATGGTGACCAAACACCACACCATTATGGTGACCAAACACCACGCCATCATGGTGACCAAACACCACGCCATCATGGTGACCAAACACCACGCCATCATGGTGACCAAACACCACACCATTATGGTAACCAAACACCACGCCATCATGGTGACCAAACACCACACCATCATGGTGACCAAACAGCATGCCACAATTGTGACCAAACACCACGCCATTATGGTGACAAAACACCACACCATCATGGTGACCAAACAGCATGCTATCATGGTGACCAAACACCACACCATTATGGTGACCAAACACCACACCATTATGGTGACCAAACACCACGCCATAATGAAGACCAAACACCACGCCATCATGGTGACCAAGCACCATGCCATCATGGTGACCAAACACCACGCCATCATGGTGACCAAACACCACGCCATCATGGTGACCAAACAGCATGCTATCATGGTGACTAACCACCACGCCAGCATTATTACCGAACACCATAGTATCATACAACACATAATCACAAAATTCAAGCACAATGAACTGTCGAGACGATGTTTCATATATATGTTTAAATATATATGCTGGGCAGATGAGTCTTACATAGCTTCAAAAGATTTTAAGTAAAAGGCTTGTTGTCGGCAAACAATATGTTTTCAAGATATAGGTGAAACCACACAATACCCGACTGTCTCTATCGCTGTAAAGCGGCCTTCACGCGGCAAACTAAAGTTTGACAACACATGTTGAGTTTGAGAGCGTAAATATTCCAACAACTCGCCACCAACACCAATTTCAGAGTTGTCAAAGTGTTGTCGAGAAACAGAATCGGTCTCTATTCTCGCCAAATTTTCCATCAAACTTTCGGTGGTGTCAAAGTCGAGTTTGTCGTGTGAAGTGTTGTCACCCTCGTGTTGTTCAGAAACAACCAATCGCATTCAACGAAATTGTCATGTGACCGCACCGATAGAGACATGGCGCTCAAAATGACATGAAAGTTTGACAACATGTGTTTGACAGGTGAAAACGCGAGTTTGACAACTTTAAAAATTTCAACAACATGTGTTGTCAAACTTTAGTTTGCTGTGTGAAGGCCGCTTAACATTAAGTAAACTAATAAGTCGGTCTCATTCCGCAGTTCATGATGGAAAGATGAGGATGCTTTTCAAACTGAGCTATGAGACAACAGCGTTGGACAAGTAAGTATATACTTCGTGACTATTTCAAAATCGCTTTAACAATTCGTTGGGAAAGCGCGATGCGTTTTGTTTTCGCTACCTTAACTGATGCTGACTCGGACTCCATTAAATGAAATATTCTCAAATAAACAAAGAACTAAGACGACATAGAAACATGCAATAACTTCAGGTCTTTCTATACTGAATACAGTAAAACATTCAGAGAAGAGGCGTGCTATCAATGAGATAGTTAATGATTGCTTGTCATTGATGAGAACATAACTACTATCACACTGCTTTGTGGTACTTCTATTCGTCATGGATCTGCACCTTAGGTATAACTATAAATCAATAATTCAATAATTTATATTCAATGCCAATTATGAAAGATGAAATTAAGGGAAACAGGTAATAGCCCCCGGGTAATAAGGTTGCTTAATATAAACTGGATGCTATATTGATCTGCACCTTAGTGATTACTTCAATTCAATAATTAAAAAAAATGTATTACGTTCCAGTAAGTAAATAGGTAATAGACAAGGTAATAAGGTAGCTCAATATAAACGGGAAGCTACAACACTGACTGACTGACTGAGTTTAGTTTTACGCCGCTTTTAGCAATATTCCAGCAATATCACAGCGAGGGACACCAGAAATGGGCTTCACACATTGTGCCCATGTGGGGAATCGAACCCGGGTCTTCGGCTTTAACCACTAGGCTACCCCACCGCCCACGGAAGCTACAACAGGTAATGTTGAGCACACAAAGTATACTTCGTGATCGAAACATCTGAACTATCAGAATGTACAGGGCCAATGGCAAGGTACTGTGAAATACAAAGAATAGTCTACCCAATTATCCTTGTGTGGGGTAAAACGAAAAAACGAAACGAAAATTTGTCTGATGTGTTGTGCAGACGCCAGACCAAATGCTGTATTGCCGAAGGCTGAAGGTGTATCCAGTGCTAAGTAGATTGTGACGAATAAAAAGAACCTTCCATTATCAGTGGTGCGTAAACACGAGGGAGTGCGATCGTACATGATAAGATTTGGGCTGGTTGGGCTAGTTAAACTAGACATCACCTTTTCTGCGTCAAATAATCACGTTACTCTGTTACCTAACCATCAACAATATGTGTATTTATAATGCGCTGAATTCAATGGAGGGAGACATTTTGAGTTCAGTCGGGAGTTGATTCCACAACTGTGGAGCACCATAGCTGAAGCAGCGAAACCCGAATGCCCGGAGTTTCTGTCTGGGAATGGTGAGACGGTGTCTATCTGCCGATCTTAACATTCTGGAAGGATTGTGCTTGGGGACTAGCTCAACAAGGTAGTCTGGAGCCGTAAGATGGTAACACTGGTAGGCAAGACTCAGGACCTTGAATTCAATTCTGGCTCTGATTGGTAGCCAGTGAAGAGACTTAAGAACAGGCATCATGATGACAATTTACATTAAATAGCTGACATTTTCCTGAAGTTGGTCAAATGAGTACAAGATGTCAGATATGAATACACAATTACATTTGAAAAGTGGTCAAATGTAACACATATATATATTTGGGATTACGCATTCACGTACTTGTTCAGTCCCATCCGGAATTCGACCTTACACTCTCAGAGCCAGGCACCAAATCGCCAGCACACAAAGTCAGCCATCTACCCTTTTCAGTCACTGTAGCTTCCACAAAAATGGAAGTCTAGACCACCTACTTTGTGTGGCTAGACTTGCACGGCCCAAAAAAGTGTGTTCGAAGCCAGGATAGGACTCAACCTAACTAAAGTACTAGAATCTGTAATTTACTGAGAAAGGGTAATCCCAAATATAACATATGTAACATCTCATCATGTTGCCTTGTAAACCTTACCTGACATTAAGCCTTATATCGTTTCGCTTAAGAAAATGAAAAATATTGAGGAAGCTTCAAATAATAAGTAAGACCCTAGCCAGTCCTAGTGAGTGAGTTTTGGTTGGTGCCGCTTAAAGCAATATTCCAGTAATATCACAGTGGCTAACACAAGACATCGACATCACTTACTGTACATATTTGAGGAATCGAACCCGGGTCTTCAGCGTGATAAGCGAACGCCTTGGATTAAGAGCAACAAAAATGACGTCTCCACAAGGCTGTATCACAAACATACTCCACTTTCTACTTTCCAGTCGTCAACTTAAATTCACGTCGGGCAATATTCCAGCAGCTTACATTTCACACGTTTTGAGGTACATTCGAGCATGCTTTTTCACCATAACTTCAAAAAGCGTCTTACGTCTCCTACTCAGAAGTTGTGACAACATGCAAGGCCTGAGTAAAGCTTTCAAAAGGTTTTATGGTAGATACGTGCAGCACATTTCAACATGTGATGCATTAGTGACAAAAATGATGTCCGATGCAATTCCTTATTTTGACTTATTCCATACGTTCCCGAACTGGCTCAGGTGAACAACTGGCTAGACTTTGCATATGTTAATGACGGGCGCCACCGTCGGGGCAGGATACGCTCATCGTTTCGAAAACACCTGGTATCATCACTCCGTGACAGTGATTCGTAAACACATGTTCTGTCATCGTACCACAATCACTGGATTGTCTTGTCCAGACTTGATTGATTACAGACCGCGTTTAAAGCTGCAATACTGCTGAATAAGGCGTCACACAAACGCATCCTCATGATATAATCGGAATTGAACAATCGAATCTGCCTTCAACAGAGATTTCGCATGCTTGTGGATATGGTTTTGTTGTTTCTGTGAACCTCTTTGCTACCTTACCACCCACTAGCCAAAAGAGAACGTGCTTTGGTGCCTTTGGCTCGAGATGGTGTTCACTCAGGCGTGACGAATACTTTCTGGATCACGATATATTGTCTTCACCAGAAATGGGACTACCTGACGGATGCTATCAAGGAGGTTCATGACCGGGAAGGCTAAAATCGCGACGTTTTCATAGATACATTAAATATATTTACTTAGCTCATAAATAATTGTGTAATTTCTTTCCGTAACTTTACAGAGGAGCCAATTCTTAGTAATACAATTTGGATTATAGTATTATACCAGATACATGACAAACCACAATCATCTAAAGTAGTTTTAACATAATGTGGCCAAGCTGGCTGGTATCAGTACAATTGTTAACTGCTACTAATTCAGCGCACATTTTACATGTAAGTTTATTTTGGTTTTCATTCTTTAATTTTTTTCACCAATAGGATAAGACTCTTTTTTAAATAATCATACTGAGTAACACAAAGGCTGGCGTCCCGTCTCGCCGTATTAATACATGTAAGCCGAGGTATGTTTACGTAAATGAAAAACCTTTTTAATAAATAACCTATGAACTAAAGCTAACTTTCAAACTTACTAGGGCCCCATACCTCACACGTATATAATAATAGTAAGTGGTAAGTCTACATTTGTTGCTTTAGCTAGCAAGCAAAACATTGCATTCAGGCCTTGTTCTCTTGGAGATGTAATGGCAGTGTTATATTTCCGATTCTTATGCATCAAATACAAATATTTTAGTCTATTCAATATTTAATCTTTTAACTTCCACTTTATACAACATTCACTAAAGCAATGTTCTGGAAAAAGATTATCCCGAGATTAACTCCGGATACTTTGAAGATGTTCCCCTACTTTTGTGAAGAGTATATAGTTAATCCTAGTATATAGTAAATCCTAGTATATAGTAAATCCTAGTATAAAGTAAATCCTAGTATATAGTAAATCCTAGTATAAAGTAAATCCTAATATATAGTAAATCCTAGTATATAGTAAAGCTTGGTATATAGTAAATCCTAGTATAAAGTAAAGCCTGGTATATAGTAAATCCTAGTATATAGTAAATCCTAGTATAAAGTACATCCTAGTATATAGTAAATCCTAGTATATAGTAAATCCTAGTTTTCCCGTTGAATATTGCCCATAAAAGTCGATTAAGGACAGTTTCGAACAACTCTCTCACGACTTCACTACTTCGTTGTAACTAACATGTGCTTTGGAATGAAGCGTCAGACGTGTAGATGCCTTCAGGGAACATAGTGTCTAAGGAGTATGGCTCAGCTGAAGACGAATATCTCTCCCTATATGTACATTCAATTAATATGGGCGGTGAGGTAGCCTTGTGGGTAAAACGATGGCTCGTCACGCCGAAGACCTTGGTTCGATTCCCCACAGGGATACAATATGTGAAGCCCAATTCTGGTGTGCCCCGCCGTGATATTGCTGGAATATTGCTAAAAGCGGCGTAAAACTAGACTCACCCACTCACTTCAACTTACAGTGGTATTAGAAAAATGCAATAATGTATCTTTCAATCACAATAAAAATGGTGAAACATATTTGGTAAAAAGTGTTATGCCATAACAGTGTGCCAGTACTATTAGGAATGCATGTAAGGACATCTTAAATGCAATGAATTTGAGAAATGTAACATTGAAATAAATTAGTAGCACAGCTGAGATAATATACTATAGGCCTATAGCCTCATCAGCCTTGAATGATTAATGTTGACAGACCGAAAGGCGTGATAACATGTTACTCCATCTACGCTAGATCTTTTAAGAAAAAGGTTAAAAAGTGTCATGACAATCCCATCCATTTTGCCGAACCCTTACGAACTTACACATATGACCCGGATGTCTCAACTAGGATTGATGTCAAGTTGTTTTTTTATGATGAGGAACACAACGCTGTGGAATGTATGCTTACTCCACCAACAGGTGAATGAACCCCTGAATGCAGGGACCTGGCATATACGTTCATTAAGAACAAAACAAGATCTGAGATCGGATAGGAGGGACACTGGCACGGGAAGCGACTGACTGACTGAGTTTGGTTTTACGCCGCTTTTAGCAATATTCCAGCAACATCACGGCGGGGGACACCAGAAATGGGCTTCACACATTGTACCTATGTGGGGATTCGAACCCGGGTCTTCGACGTGACGAGCCAACGCTTTAACCATTAGGCTACCCCACCGCCCCGCGACGGGAAGCGAACATTTACCTACAGTAGATGACCATAAGTGAGTCACCATAAGTGAAATTCCCACAGACTTGCATGCTAATTAAAACTTGCACGAATAGTTTTCATAAATTTAGTTTCGCTCGAATTGTTTTCAATACTTATCTACCAGCTGGGAAATCATCTCAGCTACATACACATGATTTCCATTCAATTTTCCGATGGTTATAAAGAAAACTGTAACTATTTAAACAACATATATTAGACATACCAATCAGGTTTAACATGGCTGTCTATGGGATAGATTAAAATTAAGTTGTACTTATGGTGCTTAATCAGGTTTCATTCGATAACTAATCAACGGAAAGATGAAAGAAAAATTATGTACACGTAGCTGAAGATGATTTCCAAGATGTTTGGAAAATATCAAACTAAAATGACTCAGTTTATGAAAGTCATTCTTGCAACAGTTAATTAACATGTAAGTCTCTGGAAATTTCACTAATGATGACTCACTTATGGCTAATCACTGTACGCAGGTTGGTGATTAGCAATAGGCATATAGAAGCCAGTGTTTTTATAAACACTGACTGTTAATTAGTAGTGAGGGAGTTTAATATTACGCAGGTTTAGCAATATTCCAGCAATATCACGCCGGGTGAGACCAGTCACGGGCTTCACACATTGTACTCATGTAGAGATTCGAACCACGACCACGTGGGGACTGGCATAACTTGTCACCACTTACGTTTTGTTGGCACATTTGAATGTATCAGGGGCGGCCGGGTAGCCTAGTGGTTAAAGCGTTGGCTCGTCACGCCGAAGACCCGGGTTCGAATCCCCACATGGGTACAATGTGTGAAGCCCATTTCTGGTGTCCCCCGCCGTGATGTTGCTGGAATATTGCTAAAAGCGGCGTAAAACCAAACTCAGTCAGTCAGTCAGTTGAATGTATCAACACATAAAACGCTAAACAAGCTGAATGCCAGTGAAGGAGTGATGCGGTCAGTCAGTACTGGACAGAAATAGTAACAGGTCAAATATTAGTGCAGGGCCTTATGTAGCAAAAATGCTTCCCGTGGGAAGTGCATGTTAATTTTTGGAACCACTGATAATTGTGATCAGTATTGCAGATGGATTCAGAAAAAAACATGGTTCCATTTTTTCTGATGATTATAAGCGTCATTTTGGGGGTAACTGAACATCTGTACCCATAATCGAGCTGCAACACCAATGTGAGAAAAACATATTTTTATAAACCTAGCACAACATAAGCATGTAGTATGTCAAAATGTACCTTGTGATCGGTGTTTTACAACTGCCATTATATATCATGAATCTCAATAATATATGTATACATAATAATCACTATGATCATAAGTGCTTCTGCCAAAGCCGAAGGTTTGTTGCAGAGGGTATGCATTCAACGCTGTTTGTGTGTGTGAGTATTTATGTGTTAGCATCTTTACTCAAATACTACTAGATGGATTTAAATGAAACTTTCTGGTTCTCTTGGGTATGTCCCCAGGACAAATCAATTAGATGTTGAAAATGTACACTCTTCAAGAAAAGAAACTCAAAAGCAAAATATTGAAAACAAAAATTGGTCTTATTCAATTATGTAAATCAACAAAATAATAAACGGTACAGCATTGAAATGATCTAGCAATACATCGGTATCTTGTGCACATTTCACAAGAATGACAGTCATCATAGTCATTACTGCTGTCCACGAGCTGACGTTGGCGTTACTGCCTTGTATGGCCACCTCTTACTGCTAGAATTGCACGACACCTCCTTGACACAGATTGAATCAGTTGTTGGATTTTTCGTTGTGGAATATTCCATTCCTCCTGCAGTATGTTGAACTGTTAAAGCCTCAATGACGTACGTTGACGTACACATTTATCTATCTGATCCCACATGTAATCAATTGGTTTTAGATCCGGGGATCTGGAGGGCCAGGGGAGGACATTGATGTTGTTATTGTCCAGGTAGTCCACTGTAGCACATGCTGTGTCAGGTCTGGCGTTGTCCTGGTGGTACAGCTCCCTGTGGCGGTCGACAAGACGAGGCACGTGAGGACAGAGAATCTGGTCGGTATATCCCGCGGCCGTAAGATTGCCTTGGATGAGCACCAATTCCGATCTGCAGGTGTATGAAATGGCTCCCCACATCATCACACCATCTTCACCTGCCTGATGCAGTTGGATGCAAAACGTTCATTGCGTGGTCTGTAGACACGTTGTCTTCTGTCACGTCGCTTGAGGGGATACCACGATTCATCATTGAACCATATGTGCCTCCAGTTTCTAAGGATCCGTGGCTGCACCCGCGTTACACCACCTGACTCACGGACGTTGATGTAATCGTGTCAGAGAGGGGCAACTTGCGGACGTCTGGCACGCATACCTACCTCTCGGAGACGGTTCCTGATTGTCTGGTCGGACATTCTCCGGGCTCCAAACCGTTTTTGTGCTGTGTCCCGGGCGGAATGATGGCAGTCACGTATGTGCGTTACCCGGTGACTCACGGTCTTCCTGGTCTTGGATGGAATGGAATGCACAAAACGATCCCACAAACGAGTTATTGTGCTGGGATGAATGCTGAAGGTCCTCGCCACGTCACTGTTGGATTCGCCAGCTTGTCATCGTCCAATGGCAATATTTCGGTTGGCACCGTTGAGACGTCCCATTTTCTCATCCAATATTTGCAAGGGTCTTGGATGAATTTGCGAGATGCATTTGGGTCTTTCATAGTTATAGTTTGCACGCGAAAAGGAATTATTGCGGCTTTTGGTTGTGTCCCGTGCCAGTCAAGCTCATCATGACAATCATGATCGATAAAGCCATTCAAAATCGTTTATGGTTGCATTCGTTGACGCATGTTCTTCTAAACCATACCAACAACAATATTCAACCCTCAAAACATGCTTAATGTGACATTTGCGTACCAACTTTCTTTTTTTCAAATTTTGTTTTGCGTTTCTTTTTTGTTTTGAAGAGTGTATGTTAAAGTACATGTACACAGAGGTACTTCGAAAATAATTGCTATGTTAAATAAATGTAGAATATGAATAATGACTAAAAAAGTTATGGATGGATTTGAATGAATCTTGGTGGTTATGTTAGGTATGATACAAGAGCTATCTGCGTACGGTTTGGTGAAAGTACATTAAAGTACAAGTACACAGTAGTACTTTAAATATGTAACAGTGAAAGGAAATTGCTGTGCAAGGCGGAGGCATGTTCTCTCTAGTTTCCAAAATAGGAAAACCAAAGAATTCATACTTGTGTTTGTATGACAAATAATGTCGAAGCTTGTATTTCAACAGCATATTTTGTTCTTGCAGGTTAATGACGGATTGATTGACTATGCATGTTACTTAAAGGTCATATGCAACGTAAAACACCGCTTAGCAGATTCTGATATGGACTTACGGTAACAAATGATCAAAAATGCAAATTCAACTTATAAAGTTGAAAAATAACGCGATGAAAAAAAACCCGCGAAATCGGAGTTCAAACGAATGACTAAATTCACCCCAGCTGGGGTGAAAAGTGGTTTCAACAGCGCATGCTCATTGAATACGTTCGCGCGGCTTGAACCGGGATGCCAAAACACACAAAGAGCCCTGAGGGTTTCGGCAGTTAAACCAGCCAATGAAAGACTTCGTTACACTTGAGTGCACACCCAACCGCTCTGCCTGGGTTCGGTATGCCTGGTGATTCGTTTCGAGGGAAGTAAACCTAAGTTCACAATATGACACTTTTGGTTTGCGATTGTACGCTTATAATTTTGTTTATTAGTTTTTTCATAATCAGCAATGTATATTATATGTCATGAATAAGTGATAATTGTGTTTTAGTTATGTTTGTTTTTTTGGTTGTATGTGACCTTTAACAATGTAAAAGTTAAAATAAATATATTAGTGCACATTATACATTGTACTTGCATACCCCACTTATAATATGTAGTTATCTGTTTACTGCGATATAATTTGTCACTCATGTAATAATACATTCAGTTTGTATTGACAGCAGATTTGTAACAAAGTAAGGAACCACAAAGAGGTAGAGATGGATTAATTCTTGTTTAATTCGTCACATCAGCAGCGGCTTGGCAGTCGGGCGGCTGGGACAGTCCTGGCCTGTTTGCTGAGATCAGCTGGTGTTGTTGCTGTCTCTGCTGCTGTCTCGTTCCCTCTGCTGCTGCCGTCCAGATCTCTCTCTGTCTCCTCTCTGCTTTCTGTCTGGCCGCCTTCCCTTATATACCCCCTTGGTCAAGATTAATGGTTCATCCATCTGTATCCCAAAGGCTGTGCAACCAGATGTCAGAAACGTCAGTGTTAATTCCTCATGGATTATTTTTATCACCGGTCACAGGTAGTGTCCAAGCATTAAAGTGTCATTGCCATTGTGGTGGACCACTTCATATTGATTTGTTGACACCCTCAGGGGCTGACCATGGATTGACCTGGGGCTAACCGAGGGAGGCGGCCATCAACTATGTTACATTCGCCCCAATGTAACTAAGAACGTTTCCTCGAAAATTTCGTCCGTTTATTACTTGTGTCGTCTAGTCTTCTACTTGTGTCGACTAGTCTTCTGCTTGTACTTGCGTTTTGTCTTCACATGGCGTCACTACTGGTTAATAACGAGTTCCAGTCTTACCACTGTCTATTTACACTGAGTAGACAATGTCCGTCTACTCGTTGGTCGATTTTGACCGCTAGCGTGGATCAAGTCTGCTGGTGTCCAGGCTTGGCTAGAGGATCTTCACAGCTGGGGCCGCTGTAGGTGTTGTCACTGCACCATACGAGTCAGGAGGAGGGACGGAGGGTGCAGTGACACACACCTCCCGATAGGATAGGCACATACTCAAAGTCTGGAGCAACCCGGGTGTTTCTTGCTCGCTTGAACATTTTGGCTAGCCAGGGTTTAAACTTAATGTACATAATGTTCCTGTTATAACTAAAATAACCCCTACTATTCCCACTACTATAATTGTTTTCTTGTAAGCCTTTCTGCCCTCTTTCAACTTAGTATACCAGAGTTTCCAATTGATTAATCAAACTATCCATGGGGATCGGATTGATATTATCAAGATGCTTGGGTAATTCACTTAATGTCACCAAATTGAAACAAGGAGCATATTATGTGGTTATCTCTATGTCATACATCATAAGCTGCATTTTGACATGCTACATGACTATGTTGTGATAGGTTTATGAAAACATGTTTTTCTCGAAATGGTGTCGCAAGCAATTTTGGGAACTCATATTCCATCACCCAACAATGACACTTATAGCAAACAGAATAAATGGAACCATGTTTTTCCTGAATCCATACACAACAGTGATTACAATTAGTATTGGTTCCAAAAATTAACACGAAATTACACAAGCCCCTGCACTATATATGGCACTTCATTGAAGAATTAAGTTACGTTTCTTAAGATTTATGTTGATTACAGGGTTTTGCCCACAGATAATAATGCATGTTCTGCCTGCTATTGTGATGTAAAGGGAAAACAAAATGTAGTGGACAGAATCTTTGCACTGCTGACAACTGAGACAGTTGACAATAGATGCCGGGCAAACTTGCTTCAACTTACATCACACCTGAGGCAAGCGATCTGACAAAAGTTCCAAAATAAACATCAAAGTAGAAGCTTTATTAAGACTTTATGTTTTAAAACGCGTTTAGTAATTGCTATTTTCGTCCGGTAACAAGTTCCATTGTCTTTAAGAAGAAATAAAGGGCTCAGTATAACATAGCATAACATGTCGTCTTGCAGGTGATTGGTTCTTCATGTGCAATATTGAACAAACTTTAAGGATAACAATTTCCTGCTTGACAACGGTATAAAGAATCTGTATCGAAACGGCGCACTCACGAAAAGAAGTTGTTATCCATAAAGTTTGTTTAACATTGTACGTCCATACTTCTAAAATGCCACTCAAAGCAATTCATAATTTTCGTCTTTCCCAGTCATGAAATTTTCATGCTATTGCACTAGGTTATTCTCCCACAAGGTTTCAAATCCCTTCACCCACGTGCTTTAAATACACAACGAATTGAGTGAGTATGGGCTTTATCGTTACATTTGCCATTAACACGCAGTTTAATTATAAGCGTTTGGCTATTTTATAATATTCAGCAATAATCAAGCTATATGTCGACGGTCTCCAGATGTTCGAGTCTGGACCAAACATATATCCAGTGATCAGCAGAATGAGCATCGATCTACGAAAATGGACCAAACATATGTCAACCAAGTCAGCGAGCCTGACCACCCGATCCCGTTAGTCGCCACCTACGACAAGCACATTTTGCTAAGACTAATTCTAACGGGATCTTTAGGGGCACAGTTTATAATTAGGTGTTACAATGACACAGAACAAGTCATGTGGAATGTTCAGAAATTACGGGGTCGCTCTCACACCGACAGGTTGACCGGCATGATGTTTTCTACATGAAGAAGCAAATGGGTAAAACTCACACTTGATGAAATCTTTGGATAATTTAGCCGATTGCACACCAGGCAGAAGCGATCATAAGGAAGGATTATTGAAGAATTTGGAGGCCTTCTTCAGTTAGTTCTCAGCCCAAGTGTTTCCCAAATTTTACCATGGGAACCGTTCATCCAGTCTGTGTGAAACGTGGGTCATACGAAATTTCAATACAAATGGAGAGCATTACCATGAGACACCTGATCGAACAATTATCTATTCCGAAAAACATAAAACTTGCTGATGAGACAGTAAAGTGGAAGTATTTTGTGGGATTCATTGTTGTTATTATCGTAACTATACTATGCACGGTTTTATATACAAAAGATTAATGAAACCCTGGCTGGCGAAATAGAAAAGCGATAAGAACATTGATTCGGTGACTACTAAGAGTGAGTGAGTGAGCTTAGTTTTACGCCGCTTTTAGCATTATTCCCGTAATATGACGTCGAGGGACACCAGAAATGGGCTTCACATATTGTACCCATGTGGGGAATCGAACCCGGGTCTTCGGTGTGGCGGTCAAATGCTTTAGCCACTAGGCTACCCTTCCGCCCCTGTGACGACTAAGAACCTACACCGAAACGTCGAATCATAATATGATAAAGAAGCTGTCATCGATAAGTATCTTATATTCTTATAATATTTCCTCCCTGAGACGGGCGGTGGGGTAGCCAAGCTAAGGGTTAAAGCGACCGCTCGTCACGATGAGGCCCAGGTTCGATTAACCACATGGGCTCTGTGTGAAGCCCATTTTTGCTGTCCCCAGCCTCAATATTGCTGCAATATTGCTAAAAGCGGCGTAAAACCATACTCACTCACACACTCCTCCCTGAGAACAATGACATGGAGAGAGACAGGAGCCACCCGAGATATATCCCAACAGCTTCCCAGGTTATATATCCCAACAGCTTCCCAGGTTAGCTATCTGACGGCATCCACTCACGGGAATAATCCATCCATCCAACAAAAGGTTTATTCTACCAGCTGTCTTTCTTATGGTGAAGATTTACTACACTCGCTGATACAGTTGTCAAACACGGCTACTAAAAACATCTATTTTCATACAAAGGCCTTGAACTGGAAGCATTCTGTCACGGTTGCGGTTCCGTATTTTCTATCACTTTTTATTATGCTACGTGACTGGATTATAAGACCGTGTGCCTTATAGTTTTGTACATGTAAACCTAGTTATTGAACTGAAACAGAAAAGTAATATCTCGAATTTTCAGCATATAACACTGAATTCTCAGCGTATGATTTTAACATGTGGTTCTTCAATACACAAACATTATTTTTAATTAAACCACTTAAGTCACAGTTAGGGTACAGCGTTCTGCAACAAGGCTGGGTGGGGGTGGAGAAGGACTGGGGGGTACATTCAAGGTACAAAGATACCACTATATATGTGATTCCATAAACAATTTGCGTTTGTTAATCCCAGATAGACGATATTTCAATTTTGTTTTAAACACGTGGCCAAATGAGCTTACGAAACGATAACAGGGTCAGATATTGTGTCGCATCTATCCGCTATTATCTGATGATGCACCACTATGTATGTCTGTGTTACGGGATGGAAACCAGTATGATCACTGAGGTCGGAAAACAGGATTCTGTTGAAAGTTCCATCTTTGAAGTCCGTGAACTATGGCTGCTATCTTCTGCTTAGCTTTTATGCAGGTTCAGAGTACAACAGGCTCTCTTTGGCTTACATCTTAGACAAGTTTCGATTTCTTCAAATTTCGTCTCCACATCTAACTATTGCAAACACCGTTTTCCGGCTGTCTTTTCAACTAAACTACATTGCATGGTTAGAACACACATTGGGCATGAATTATTGTGCTTTATAAATTGACTATTTTTCTGTTTTACAGATTAAGATGAAAAATGCAACAGAGAGGCACAATCAGGCTGGTAAGGCTCAACTTTAGCTCAGGGCCCTTCAACACGCAGCAAAGACAGCGAATGGGACTTCTCGAACACACCATGAACTTTCCGGAGAACATGAAGACTGCCCAACACTGCAGCCTTCTGCATTACCCAGAGTGTCAAAAGGGTTTTGCTCCAGGAAGAAAACCCGGGTACTCTCCTGATCTGCGCCAAGACATCAGGAGGTACTAAACCAAGGGCACCGAGAACAATGGGGAGTCGGACGACAGTGTACTTTGGAGAAATTGCAAAGTCGAGGTCCACATATTCAACATGCTGTTTCTCAAATTTGTCTATCACACTGCTGTGAAAAGGGACAATAACATAAATAAATTAATAGGCTTTATTAGAAAAGACACGATCAGGTTTATGGGCTGGAATTCTTCTAAGGCTGTTATAGGCCTATTCCATAGAACTTTAAAGGCATGACTTTCCATGAAGCCCTAGACAGGTGCAAGGTCGTACCATGGATGGACCTCGGAGTCAAAGCTTCAGGTATGACGAAGACGGTCGTACCATGGATGGACCTCGGAGTCAAAGCTTCAGGTATGACGAAGACGGTAATAGCAACGAGCCATGCCATCATGTCAGTTAAGGTTTACTGTTTGTGCCAAAGACGGGCATCCGCTGACAAAGTGTTGGACAGTATCTGTTAATGCGTTATTATTATGTTTTACAGATTTAGATGAACAAATGAAGCAGAGAGGGTTCGGGTGACCCTGGAACAGTCCGGCTGGTAAAGCTCATCACCAGCTCAGGGCCATTATCCCCTCCACGCGCAGCCCAGATAGCGAATGGGACTTCTCCCAGGAAACACTGCCTAGTCGAATCCACCAAGAACTTTCCGGAGAATATGTGGACTCCCCAACACTGCAGCCTTCGGCATTATCCAGAGTGTTAGAAGGGCTGTGCTCCCGGTGGAGAACCTGGGCACTATTGTTTTTAGAGTGAGTGAGTTAGTTTTACACCGTTTTTAGAAATATTCCAGCAATATCAGGACGGGAGACACCAGAAATGGGCTTCACATATTGTACCCATGTGGGGAATAACCCGGGTCTTCGGCGTGATGAGCGAACGCTTTAACCACTAGGCCACCCCACCGACCCAATATTATAATTAGACGTAGTAGTAGAAGTAGTAGTAGTTGTAGTAGGAATAGTCGTAGTATTAGTAGTAGTAGACTGACTGAGTTTGGTTTTACGCCGCTTTTAGCAATATACCAGCAATATCACGGCGGGGGACACCAGAAATGGGCTTCACACATTGTGCCCATGTGAGGATTCGAACCTGGGTCTTCGGCGTGACGAGCCAACGCTTTAACCATTAGGCTACCCCACCGCCCCGAGTAGTAGAGGTAGTAATAGTAGCAGCAGTAGTAGAAGTAGCATCAGTAGTAGTAGTAGTAGCAGTAGTAGTAGTAGTAGTAGTAGTAGTAGTAGTAGTAGTAGTAGTAGTAGTAGTAGTAGTAGTAGTAGTAGTAGTAGTTTGACGCTGCTTTAGCAATATTCCATCAATATCAGGGCGGGGGATACCAGAAATGCATTTCACATATTGTACCCATGTGGGGAATCGACGACGACGAACGCTGTAACCTCTAGGTTATAACACAAATATAACACAAATATAACACAAATATAACACAAATATAACACAAATGCTCAAAACACTAAAGAAGAATCAGGAGCTAAGAATGCTTGTGTCGAGCACGTACCTTAATTAACGAGTACCTCTACTCAGTCGTGCAGACTGCTGAGATGTGTATTTCCACCAAGAAACTGACGAACTGTCGATGCGGAAACGCCGCAATGTCGCTGATACATCAAATCTCAAAGATGCCACTTACTCACACCACGATAACACTGGTGGCTACAAACCCATGGCATGGGAAGATATACATTCCAATCAAGGTTTACCATTGGATGGCGCTGAATACTCAACCAATCGGACCCGCCTGTGCGTATGTCAATCATTCTCCAAACCAGCTCGTTGTCGCATTCATGGTTGCTGAGGCGCTGAACCGGTTTTAGATGTCTAGTTTAAAAAGAAATTGCAAAGCTGCAATTTCATAGCCTATCTATATTGAATAGTGTTTACTTTCAACTTGTGCACTTGCGTGATATGTCCTACATATATTTATCGTGTTAGTTGGATGATGATGGTGATGATGATGATGGCTTGATTCACGTTATGTAAGACCTGACTGCCATAAGTTGACATCTTTTATACCGCATCACCGCCTCCGCGGTGTAGTGGTTAGAGCGTCCGCCCGGAGAGCGGAAGGTCGCGGGTTCGATCCCCGGCCATATTAAAAGACTACAATTATGATACTTGTCACTGCCTGGCGCTCGGCATTAATGGGTACAACAAGGACTGGTCGGCTCGGAGTCAGTATAATGTGTCGGAGTAGGGTATTCATGCTTCGCTGCGGCATGGTATCTCAGTGGGCTAGCACTATAAAACCAGCTTAAGTCTGGGCTAGTACAAGCCACCACACATACCCACACATGCACGTCGTCATATGAGCGAAATATTCTTAAGTACGACGTTAAACCCAATTTCACCTCACCTCACCTTTTATACTGTGTATTGCTGTGTGTGTAACAGGTGGCAGATTGATGTTCTGGGAAGCGCCCGTCCAATAACATATGATCGGATGTTCGAATCTCAGATCGAACTGATTATGTGTCTTGAAGCATCTTGTAGGTTTCAACAAAGTGCTAGAGGTGGAGACTAGAATAAATCCTGTTAGATGTTGAGGTAAGCTCACTCACTCGGCGTGACGAGCGAACGTTTTATCCACTAGGCTACCCCACCCGCAACTACTACTATCTTGTTGTATTTGTCCGTAACGTTATGGACGGCTGATAAGAATACACACATACTTCACATAACACGAAGTCTTACACCGGGATTTCAGTAAATCCACTTTGATAAATGGCAGTTACGGGCAGACAGATGTACTGCTGAGAAGGGCAAATGTACTCAGCTAGAAAGTTCCATGTCTACCCATATCTTCATTTGACAGATGGCGCCTGTCATCCATTTAGCTTCTTCCAGGTTGATATACGTCAAGGCTTAGAATGTGTGTGTTGCAACTCATCAAGTAACGAATACGAATGGGTTCTGAGTGAGTGAGTTAGATTTACACCGCTTTTAACAATATTCCAGCAATATCACGGAGGGGGACACAGAAATGGGTTTCACACATTGTACCCATGTGGAGAATCGAACCCGGGCCTTCGGCGTTACGAGCGAACGCTTTAACCACTAGGCTACCCACCATACCAAACGAATAAGAAGGAACGTATCTGACCATGACCATTACAATACGTTTCTTGTGCAGCGCGTGCCTCGTCACATTCTGCAGGTGCATCACGTTGAGGTTAACACATCAGCTTTTTGAAGAGATCGGGCGGCGGGGTAGCCTAGTGGTTAAAGCGTTCGCTCGTCACGCCGAAGACCCGAGTTCGATTCCCCACATGGGTACAACGTGTGAAGACTATTTCTGGCGTGGCCCGCCGGGATGTTGCTGGAACATTGCTAAAACCGGCGTAAAACCATACTCTCTCACTCATTGAAGAGACAGCGCAATGCACATCTGTTTCATCCAGCTTATTTTCCTGATGCCTTCACTTGTGCCGGATTTGCCCCATTACTTTCTGTGTTGAGTATAACAGATGTGTTTGTTTTAGTTGGAATCGTACCGATTGCCGTCAGTGTCGGACTGAAAATCACAGACCTACGGAAATAGTCGGTATTAATGCACACACTCCATGACAATTTGCAATGCCTAGTTAATGTTTGTTTGAGTGAGAACGGACCAAGTCAGGGAGAAATAGTTCTCACTTTGGTCTAGGTTTTGGAGGTGAGGTGAGGTGAAATTGTGTTTAACGTCGCGCTAGAGAATATTCCGCTCATATGACGACGTGCATGCGTGTGTATGTGTATGTGCGGATGCTTGTACTAGCCCAGACTGAAGCTGGTTTTATAGTGCTAGCCCACTGAGATACCATGCCGCAGTGAGGCATGAATACCCCACTCAGACATATACTGACTCTGAGCCGACCAGTCCTTGTTGTACCCATTAATGCCGAGCGCCAGGCAGGGACCAACAAGTACCATATTTTAACGTCTTTTGGTATGACGCGGTCGGGGATCGAACCCGCGACCTTCCTCACTCCGGGCGGACACTCTAACCACTACACCACGGAGGCGGTCAGTTTTTGGAGGGGGCGGTATCACAGTCTAATGGCTAAAGTTAATTCACTCACTCATTCACTCGGGCGGTGGGATAGCCAAGTGGTTAAAGCGTTCTTTCGTCATGCCAAAGGGTATGTGTGAATTGCTGGAATATTGCTAAAAGCGGCGTAAAGCTTAACTCACCCACTCACTCATTCACTCCCCCCACTCACTATATTTGGATGGCTAATATCCTATATTACGAATAAAGATTGTATTGAGTCAGCCTTGTCCTTACGAGTTTATTAACTAAACATATACTTTGACTTTGAGTGAGTGAGTATGGCTTTATGCCGCTTTTAGCAATATTCCTGCAATATCACGATGGGGGGCACCCTCAACACAGTTTCACAGCTGCAAAGGTGATGGTGATGATGATGATACCACCCATAGCTATTGTGCTGCTCTGTACATTTTTCCCATACCAATTGTTATATAACTCTGTTTTTTAAATAGTGTTGACAATGTTGCTCACTGTTTTTAAATTGTAGAACATTTATCAATGTTAAAACCACATAGAAACTTGCATAACAGACATCTGTGTGAAACGTGTGATCGCGCGTAGCCTACTTCTTTTATATAACATCGTCATGTTTCTCACTAACATATTATATTGCCCAAAAATGGAAAACCAGTATGGTGCTTGTTTATGTATGTGTGCCTGTATAATTGACACCCACTGTGTGTTTGGTTATCTAACAAACGTTCCACGTCACTGCACACATAATAAAATAGACAAACAGTGGGTTTATTTGTAGTCAAATGTTATGTAAAATATTTACATAACGTTCTGATTGTATTACAGATTTCAAAATTGTGTTACATAATTTTGGCGATTTTATTTACATTTCTTCTCCGCTCTCTTGTTCTGTGAAGATGTTGAGCTAAAATTTCTCACCGAAATACCAAAATATATAGTAAGCATAAAATGCCGTAGTCAAAGGTGCTGAAACGTGACTGTGCCAAATAAATAGGGCTCGCAAAAGTTGGCAATCAAAAAGGCTGGTACAGACAGATGGAATGATGAGATCCACATGGTACAGGCAGGTAGACATATTGTGATCCATGTGGTAAAGGCAGATGGACATAATGTGATCCATATGGTACAGGCAGGTGGACATAATGTGATCTATATGGTACAGGCAGGTCGACATAATGTGATCCATATCGTGCAGGCAGGTCAACATAATGTGATCCATATGGTGCAGGCAGGTCGACATAATGTGATCTATATGGTGCAGGCAGGTCGACATAAAGTGATCCATATGGTTCAGGCAGGTGGACATAATGTGATCTATATGGTACAGGCAGGTGGACATATTGTGATCCATATGGTAAAGGCAGTTGGACATAATGTGATCCATATGGTGCAGGCAGGTCGACATAATGTGATCTATATGGTGCAGGCAGGTCGACATAATCCGATCTATATGGTACAGGTCAACGTATACGAGCAAATGACACCCCGGACTACTTCCATAAGGGTGATGGATTATTGTTATTTTCACGACCCTCTCAAGGTGAGCACATGCGTTGTTATCGAAAAGATGAAACGCTGCCCAATATGTGGTGCAAATAGCAACACGAGTGGTTAAATCACGCTGTCACGATAGAATTAAGCCTCCATAAACCTCGGCTTATGGTATCGAGTTATAAATATTTAATTCTACCAGGAGCTAGAGTTTTAGTTACTGGTACTGGTCCGATAACGGAAGGTGGGTACCAGTATTCACCAGATAACGGAGGATGGGTACCGGTATTGACTAGATAACGGATGATGGGTACCAGTATTAATCAGATAACGGAGGATGGGTACCGGTATTGACCAGATAAGGCAAGATGGGTACCAGTATTGACTAGATAACGGAGGATGTGACGCATTGACCAGATGACGGAGGATGTGATGTATTGACCAGATAACGGAGGATGTGATATATTGACCAGATGACGGAGGATGCGATATATTGACCAGATGACGGAGGATGTGATGTATTGACCAGATAACGGAGGAGGTGATGTATTGACCAGATAACGGAGGATGTGATGTATTGACCAGATAACAGAGTGTGTGACGCATTGACCAGATAACGGACGATGTGATGTATTGACCAGATAACGGAGGATGTGATGTATTGACCAGAGAACGGAGGGTGTGATGTATTGACCAGATGACGGAGGATGTGATGTATTGACCAGATGACGGAGGATGTGATGTATTGACCAGATGACGGAGGGTGTGATGTATTGACCAGATAACGGAGGATGTGATGTATTGACCAGATGACGGAGGATGTGATATATTGACCAGATGACGGAGGATGTGATGTATTGACCAGATGACGGAGGGCGTGATGTATTGACCATATGACGGAGTGTGTAATGTGTAGACCATGTGACGGAGGGAATGACGTATTGACCAGATGACGGAGGGTGTGATGTATTGACCAGATGACGGAGGGTGTGATGTATTGACCAGATGACGGAGGATGTGATGTATTGACCAGATGACGGAGGATGTGATGTATTGATCAGATGACGGAGGATGTGATGTATTGATCAGATGACGGAGGGTGTGAAGCATTGATCAGAGAACGGAGGATGTGATGTATTGTACAGATGACGGAGGATGTGATGTATTGACCAGATGACGGAGGGTGTGATGTATTGACCAGGTGACGGAGGATGTGATATATTGATCAGATGACGGAGGATGTGAACCATTGATCAGATAACGGTGGATGTGATGTATTGACCAGATGACGGAGGATGTGATGTATTGATCAGATGACGGGGATGTTATGTGTTGACCAGATGACGGAGGATGTGATATATTGATCTGATGACGGAGGATGTGAACCATTGATCAGATAACGGTGGATGTGATGTATTGACCAGATGACGGAGGATATGATGTTTTGACCAGATAACGGATGATGTGGACTTATTTATCAGATAGCGGAGGGTGTAATGTATTGATCAAATAACGGAAGATGTGATGTTTTGATCAGATGACAGAGAATGTGGTGTATTGATCAGATGACAGATGAGTATGTGGTGTGTTTATCAGATTACGGAGGATGTGATGTATTGACCAGATAGCGGAGTATGTGATGTATTGACCAGATGACGGAGGATGTGATGTATTGACCAGATGACGGAGGAGGTGATGTATTGACCAGATAACGGAGGATGTGATGTATTGACCAGATGACGGAGGATGTGATGTATTGACCAGATGACGGAGGATGTGATGTATTGACCAGATAACGGAGGATGTGATGTATTGACCAGATGACGGAGGGTGTGATGTATTTAGCAGATGACGGAGGAGGTGATGTATTGTGCAGATGACGGAGGAGGTGATGTATTGACCAGATGACGGAGGATGTGATGTATTGACCAGATGACGGAGGATGTGATGTATTGACCAGATGACGGAGGATGTGATGTATTGACCAGATGACAGAGGATGTGATGTATTGACCAGATGACGGAGGATGTGATGTATTGATCAGATAATGGAGGATGTGATGTATTGACCAGATGACGGAGTATGTGATGTATTGACCAGATGACGGAGGATGTGATGTATTGACCAGATAACGGAGGATGTGATGTATTGACCAGATGACGGAGGATGTGATGTATTGACCAGATGACGGAGGATGTGATGTATTGACCAGATGACGCAGGGAGGTGATGTATTGACCAGATGACGGAGGATGTGATGTATTGACCAGATAACGGAGGAGGTGATGTTTTACCAGATGACAGAGGAGGTGATGTATTGACCAGATGACGGAGGATGTGATGTATTGATCAGATAATGGAGGATGTGATGTATTGACCAGATGACGGAGGATGTGATGTATTGACCAGATAACGGAGGGTGTGATGTATTGACCAGATAACGGAGGATGTTATGTATTGACCAGATAACGGAGGATGTGACGTTTTGACCAGATAACGGATGATGTGATGTGTTTTCCAGACAACGGAGGGTATGATGTATTGACCAGATAACGGAGGATGTGATGTGTTTTCCAGATAACGGAGTATTGGTACCAGGGTGGACCAGATAACGGAGTATTGGTACCAGTATTGGCCAAATATCGGATGATGGTACGGGCACTGACTAGATATCTGTGGATGGGTACCGGTACAAACCATACATATGTCTAGGGTTATAACACAATGCCCTTTGGGTTCCATTCTCCTGAAAGCCATTTTTCAATTCAAAGTTACACTTTTTTACCACTGGTATCCCTCATTAACACTGATTACCTCGTGACGGCCATTTTGAAAATGCCATAAGGCATGATAGCAATATATTTAGACTCCCTGTGAGGTGAGCTTTCATTTGATATATCGCATGGCATAATTATTGACAAAATGATTTTGCGATCATCTTGAAATTGGCGGCCATTTTGAAAAAGCCACGAGGTTGAATTTGCAGAACCTTGTATTTTGCACATGGCAATGATGTTCTGAAGCTATCCTGAAAAAAATCAGCTTTTCACTATTTTTTTGCAATGTTACCTATTGTTTGTGTCTAATGCTCCTGGCTTACTAGTCGATCCTGGTTGCTTGTAGTAAGGGGCGACTAACGAGATGGTGTGGTCAGGCTAGCTGATGTGGTTGTATCCCAACAGCATAGCATCCCAAATGTTAAGAAAGTAAGAAAGTTTATGGATAACAACTTCTTTATTATATATGATGCGACGTTTCGGTATGGATTCTTATACCGCTGTCAAGCAAGAGTGAAGTACTACAGCACAGAACAGACTTATATACATGAACAGGGATTAAGTAATAACAACATGTAGGACTGAATAAGGGGATTAACAATAACAACAAGGCACGGTGGCAATAATGTAGTGACAATAGGAAGCCAGTGGTGGTGGAGGTAAAACAAAATATACATGCTGATGAGATTAATTAACAATGATGGCTGAGGTGCTCTAATCTGTTGTTTTATGAGATCATTGTATGCAGAAGGGATGAGATATCCCTGGTCTCTGTTGATTGAGGGTTTGTGTCTCCGGATTTGAACTGCTTCTGCAAGTTTCCTTCCTTTGGTGAAGTCCTGGTGGTTTTTGGATAATATCTCCACATTGTCCCAAATTATGTTGTGATTGGGGCAGTTGATGATGTGGTCTGATATTGCTGATTTTCTATCAGATTTAGTGGTAGATGATAAGTGTTCTTTGATTCTAATATTTATGGGCCGGGAGGTTTCGCCTACATAGGCCTCGCCACAGTCACAGTTGATTTTATAGACAACACCTTTGGGTTGATGTTGTCGTTTAGAGGTGTTCCTGCCATTCGCTTTCAGTAGGGTTTTTAGTGGTGTAGAGCTGGTAAAGTAGGTTTCGATGCCTGCTCAGACCACATCATCAACTGCCCCAATCACAACATAATTTGGGACAATGTGGAGATATTATCCAAAAACCACCAGGACTTCACCAAAAGGAAACTTGCAGAAGCAGTTCAAATCCGGAGACACAAACCCTCAATCAACAGAGACCAGGGATATCTCATCCCTTCTGCATACAATGATCTCATAAAAACAACAGATTAGAGCACCTCAGCCATCATTGTTAATTAATCTCATCAGCATGTATATTTTGTTTTTTACCTCCACCACCATTGGCTTCCTATTGTCACTACATTATTGCCACCGTGCCTTGTTGTTATTGTTAATCCCCTCATTCAGTCCTACATGTTGTTATTACTTAATCCCTGTTCATGTATATAAGTCTGTTCTGTGCTGTAGTACTTCACTCTTGCTTGACAACGGTATAAGAATCCATACCGAAACGTCGCATCATATATAATAAAGAAGTTGTTATCCATAAAATTTCTTACTTTTCTTATTAGTCACCAACTTCTAAATGCCAATCAAACAGATCATCGCAAATGTTGATGATTATCTGGTCCCCATTTGATTAATTACAGACCACCGGCATAGAATATTGTTGGGTGCGGAGTTAAACAACTCACGAACAATTAAGAAATGCGTACCCTGTATGTCAATCCTTTACAACAAAACAAACCTTGTGTAATCACCGATTTTCAATGACCAATACGCAATTAAAGGCTATATTGTACGCTGGATGAATATGTAGATAATCGAGACTTGCCATTCTCCTGTGTGGACGTTTTATATTTAAAGAGAACAGCTGCATCATTGTGAAAGTGTTCTGATCCAGTTACCCATAAAGTGACCTCTTTGTACATTGTTCTGGCAGCTAGCTGCCAGCAGCCTACGATACCCCTCAAGTACGAATCCATTATAGATGTCAAAAACATTATTATATAAAATAAATATTGTTTGTGGAGTTGCCGAATCGAGACGAAATTTTGGGTCATGAGAAAAAAATAGCATCTGTGGTTGTCATTCACACCTGAGTGACCATTGAGTTTTACATAAGCTGTGCAAGAAATATGCCTAACAGCCGCGGAAACTGGAGCAAGCAAGAACACCAAGAACAAGAAAGGTATTGACATAATTCAGTCTAGTCTGTCGTACAGACCCTGAAGCAAATATATCCAAGAAAGCCCACGCAAGTCTAGAAAATGTGGCAAGTCTAGATTTTCTCAGCTTCTGAAAATGAAGAAGTCTCAGGGCTTCTTTTCATTATATATATATATATATGTTTATATATATATATGTTTATATATATATATTACTATATAATTTTTTCAGTAAAATATGTTCATTTCAGAGACTAGTTGTTAGTCTAACTTCAGGATTATTGAGGATCTTGAAGGCTTGGTTTATGTTACTGTTTACGTTATATAACGCAATATAATATCATACTGATGACATTCAAGGACAATCAACGTGAAATGAGTTATATATCATCAGACCTTACACTGCCTGAATGTTGGACGCATCTGTAGATTGCCCGTTACGCGAAAAATGTAGCCGAATTTCGTCTTTAGACTGACTGTGGCCGTATAATGACGGCAGACTGAATGCAGACTTTGTGTAGAGAATGAGTGTCTGTAGACACGCTGTAGACTTCCATAAGACTGAGGGGACATTGTAGACTGACTGCAGACACGCTGTAGACTTCCATAACCCTGAGGGGACACTGTAGACTGCCTGCAGACACGCTGTAGACTTCCATAAGACTGAAGGGACACTGTAGACTGCCTGCAGACACGCTGTAGACTTCCTTAAGAATGAGGGGACACTGTAGACTGCCGGCAGACACGCTGTAGACTTCCATAAGACTGCGGGGACACTGTAGACTGCCTGCAGACACGCTGTAGACTTCCATAACACTGAGGGGACACTGTAGACTGACTGCAGACACGCTGTAGACTTCCATAACCCTGAGCGGACACTGTAGACTGCCTGTAGACACGCTGTAGACTTCCATAAGACTGAAGGGACACTGTAGACTGCCTGCAGACACGCTGTAGACTTCCATAACCCTGAGCGGACACTGTAGACTGCCTGTAGACACGCTGTAGACTTCCATAAGACTGAGGGGACACTGTAGACTGCCTGCAGACACGCTGTAGACTTCCATAACCCTGAGGGGACACTGTAGACTGACTGCAGACACGCTGTAGACTTCCACAACACTGCGGTACACTGTAAACTGCCTGCAGACACGCTGTAGACTTCCATAAGACTGAGGGGACACTGTAAACTGCCTGCAGACACGCTGTAGACTTCCATTACACTGAGGGCACACTGTAAACTGCCTGCAGACACGCTGTAGACTTCCATAACACTGAGGGGACACTGTAGACTGCCTGCAGACACGCTGTAGACTTCCATAACCCTGAGCGGACACTGTAGACTGCCTGTAGACACGCTGTAGACTTCCATAAGACTGAAGGGACACTGTAGACTGCCTGCAGACACGCTGTAGACTTCCATAACCCTGAGCGGACACTGTAGACTGCCTGTAGACACGCTGTAGACTTCCATAAGACTGAGGGGACACTGTAGACTGCCTGCAGACACGCTGTAGACTTCCATAACACTGAGGGGACACTGTAGACTGACTGCAGACACGCTGTAGACTTCCATAACCCTGAGCGGACACTGTAGACTACCTGTAGACACGCTGTAGACTTCCATAAGACTGAAGGGACACTGTAGACTGCCTGCAGACACGCTGTAGACTCTTATAACACTGAGGGGACACTGTAGACTGCCTGCAGACACGCTGTAGACTTCCATAAGACTGAAGGGACACTGTAGACTGCCTGTAGACACGCTGTAGACTTCCATAAGACTGAAGGGACACTGTAGACTGCCGGCATACACGCTGTAGACTTCCATAAGACTGAAGGGACACTGTAGACTGCCTGCAGACACGCTGTAGACTTCCTTAAGAATGAAGGGACACTGTAGACTGACTGCATACACGCCGTAGACTTCCATAGACTGAAGGGACACTGTAGACTGCCTGCATACACGCTGTAGACTTCCATAACCCTTAGGGTACACTGTAGACTGCCTGTAGACACGCTGTAGACTTCCATAAGACTGAAGGGACACTGTAGACTGCCTGCATACACGCTGTAGACTTCCATAACCCTGAGGGGACACTGTAGACTGCCTGCATACATGCTGTAGACTTCCATAACCCTGAGGGGACACTGTAGACTGCCTGCAGACACGCTGTAGACTTCCATAAGACTGAAGAGACACTGTAGGCTGACTGCAGACTGACGATAAACTGTATGTTGAGTTTCTGTAGACATTTTTCAGACTGATGTGTATTTGGTGTAAACCGTCAGTATACTACCACTGGACTGCCTGTAGACAAACTGCAGACTGTTTGACTTAAGTCTGACTGCAGACTGGCCATTTGCTGACAGCCAACTTCAAGACTGAGGACAACCTTTCAGTGTACAACCTGAAGACAGACTGTAGTTAGCCTCTACGGCTACAGAAACCCTAATAGGGCCCGTAGGTCTCGTGAAGCGCTACTTCCGTTACTATATTTCCGGTGACAAGCGTGTATTCACGAACAAGTTCTATTTCCAAAATGCGCAAACGCCAAATATGATTTTACTAGACTGGACCAAGAGTACTACCACGCGTGGCCGTCACAGCTGTTGGTAGTCGCTGGCCAACATGGGAATAAGATCGGATATTTGTTATTCCTGCAAATATTATCGGATCCTTACTTACAACTGACAACCATGACGCCATTCGAAAAAGTTTGAGTACTTTTCTTTACCTTTAAAATAATTTTGACAACCTGTGCTGTTTTCCATCAATAAGATATCTTTAGTTTCAATATGCCAAACGGAGTTTATCATAGAGTGTACTTTGGGAAATCAATGCCATGTATTTGTAAACGTGAATTTTTTTGTAAATTGTATTTATTTAAATTGTGTTATCATATTACAAAAAAGCCGTTTGTAACAAACTTTATCATATAGGTGTTTTCATACTGGGCCATATTGACACTGTCATACCACACCCATTTTAAACCAAAGCATGTCTTTTAAAATTAGAAGTTGTTCTTCACATTTGTTACAAATGTTCTAAATATATACTATCCATAAAAACTTTAGATTCACTAGTGTAAATATAGCCACTCACTTCAGTCAACTGTTCTAAACTAGATTTTGCTAAATATTCCATAGTGTTTAAAGGTACCGTTTACACATGAACTGATGTATTGTAAAACAAATTTGTAACGTTGAAAAGATTATTGTCATGAGTTCAATAAATAATGAAATTCAGTGAAAATTGGCGAATTCATAACAGATCTTTACACCAAAACGCAGCTGTTCACATGCACGATATTTGCACATGCATTTCATCTGCATAAGGTTTGCAGTTACTTCCCCCAAGTAAGTGGAGAAATTCGTCTTCGATGTAACCATATAATATATGCATAACATATAGTGAGTGCATATAGTGATGGGTGGTATACTTATTAGTTTTCAGTGGTCAGAGGTCGTGTAGACGGACGGGCTTGGTTTTCACACAAGAATTCATTTGCAGACCAGATAATATGGGGTGTTTGGGGGGAGGGGGGGGAGGCCCACCTGTCACGCATCAGGAAACATTCGGGGGCTGTTTGTACGAGATGGGGGTCACAAAAAAATGGCTCTCTGGCGATTTAGTTGCTGACCAAACGTTTCTGGCGATGAACCCATTAATCCCTAGCTTATAAATATAGCCTATTTTCTAATATAGTTCTGCCATTTGGTTATTATGAACATAATTTGGTGTTTTTTCCATGTATTGGTTTATTTTTAGAAATTGCAAAATATGTTACCTGACCCCAATAGAGTGCATGGGGGCGAACGTCTCCGGGTTTCATCGGGTAGATTTTTAGAAGATTAGTAACATCTTCCTTGGAAGGGGCGGTGGGGTACCCCAGTGGTTAAGGCGTTCGCTCGTCACGCCGAATAATGCTGGTAACATAATATACACAACTAAGTCTGCCAAAATATTAATAATATAATTAATAAATATTAATATTAATCATAGTGTTTCACAATAATACTGTGTTCAAGTTGTTTATTTTACAACTTTAGTACCACTAAGCTGTCTGACATTAATCTTTTAGGACGAAATTATAACATTTTTGCATTTTAGGTCATGTAATCACTAAACAACTAAACAACTCTGACTTGATATCTCTGTTTGAAAACCCTGGGGACATTCAGTGCAATGCACCCTACTGGGATGCGCTTGAGAATGATTGTAAAATCAGACATGTTAATCATCCTTAAAAAAATAAGGTATTGTTCAAATAAATTACACAAAAGAGAGTGAGTGAGTTTAGTTTTACGCCGCACTCAGCAATATTTCAGCTATATGGCGGCGGTCTGTAAATAATCGAGTCTGGACCAGACAATCCAGTGAATAACAGCATGAACATCGATCTGCGCAAGTGGGAACCGATGACATGTGTCAACCAAGTCAGCGAGTCTAATCACCCGATCCCGGACATAAACTGCGTGTAGCCTTGACGACGGGGAATGTTGTACAAGTTGTGCACCCACCCAGGCGTCTGGTGTAATAACTGGACCGAAGTCTCTATACAGCGGGTATCATCTGGGTTCAGTAGCATTTATAAATGTTGTTGAGTCGACTAAATGTGAACACAAAAACTGCCTCACAAAGCACACATATTTCTTATATGTTTTTCTTCGCTTGCATTTTTTAACTGCAGAAGTAATTCAAGGTATTTAGCTTAAAAAAAGTAAATGTTAGGTTCAACAAAAAGTAAAGGCGCTATTAGATGCGCTTGTTTGCATGACGGGAGTCATGATAGGTGTGTACCTGGACAACAATTGTCCGTTTTTTTCTACTTTTTCACTTTTTTTTTTAGGGTGGGGTCACCGGCAGAGTTGGACATCCTTACCCTCCGTGACGCCGGGTGCCCTGTAATTATAATAATGATAAATAAATAATGAGGGTATTTGTATAACGGTACACCCAGTTATTCCCGTTCATGGCACTACATCAGTATAGGAGAAGATAGTTAAAACTATATACAGCAGACAAGAGACAAAGCGAGACCAATGAACATGGCAAGTCTAATAATATGCAAGACGGAAAGAGTGTTTTTAGAGAAGGTTTAAATGCGTCCAGAATTCTTAATGTGAGTGGGCTTGTTGTTCCAGAGACTGGCGGCTGCGTTTTACAATAATCTATTAGCATAGGTTGAGAGCCTAACTTTATGGATGAAAAGTAGCTGGTGATTCTCGGATCGTAATGGTCGGATTGGGATGTACTGACACAGAACAGAAGACTGGAGAGGTATTCAGGTGTGTGTCCATGTAGAGCTTTGAAAGTGATACATAGAATTTTGAAGTCAATGAAGAATGAAAACCCACCCAGGCGTCTGGTGTAATAACTGGACCGAAGTCTCTATACAGCGGGTATCATCTGGGTTCAGTAGCATTTATAAATGTTGTTGAGTCGACTAAATGTGAACACAAAAACTGCCTCACAAAGCACACATATTTCTTATATGTTTTTCTTCGCTTGCATTTTTTAACTGCAGAAGTAATTCAAGGTATTTAGCTTAAAAAATGTAAATGTTAGGTTCAACAAAAAGTAAAGGCGCTATTAGATGCGCTTGTTTTGCATGATGGGAGTCATGATAGGTGTGTACCTGGACAACAATTGTCCGTTTTTTCTACTTTTTCACTTTTTTTTTTAGGGTGGGGTCACCGGCAGAGTTGGACATCCTTACCCTCCGTGACACCAGGTGCCCTGTAATTATAATAATGATAAATAAATAATGAGGGTATTTGTATAACGGTACACCCAGTTATTCCCGTTCATGGCACTACATCAGTATAGGAGAAGATAGTTAAAACTATATACAGCAGACAAAAGACAAAGCGAGACCAATGAACATGGCAAGTCCAATAATATGCAAGACGGAAAGAGTGTTTTTAGAGAAGGTTTAAATGCGTCCAGAATTCTTGATGTGAGTGGGCTTGTTGTTCCAGAGACTGGCGGCTGCGTTTTACAATAATCTATTAGCATAGGTTGAGAGCCTAACTTTATGGATGAAAAGTAGCTGGTGATTCTCGGATCGTAATGGTCGGATTGGGATGTACTGACACAGAACAGAAGACTGGAGAGGTATTCAGGTGTGTGTCCATGTAGAGCTTTGAAAGTGATACATAGAATTTTGAAGTCAATACGAAATTGACAAACAACCCGTGTAGAGACATCAGTGATATGATCTTTCTTGGTCTTGAAGCAGACGATGCAAGCTACTGAGTTCTGTAGTTTTTGAAGTTTCTGAAGATGAGATGAGCTGATGCCAAGGTGCAGAATGTTACAATAGTCGACTCGAGAGAGTATAAAGGATTGCATCAAAGAATGAGCACATTCTCTTGTGATAAGGTTTCTAGTGGATCTGATGGTTCGGATATAATAGTGACAGTTCTTGTAAAGATGGTTGACTTGGGATTCCAAAGACAAACTGTCATCAAGATATACAGCAAGATCCTTGGTGACAGGGGATGGTTGAATGTGAGATAAGGAAATATTCACATTTCAGATGGATGTTTTCTGCAGCTGTTTGGGATTTCCAAGGACGAACATCTCCGTTTTGTCATCATTCAGTTCAAGCTTCCTTGTGTTCATCCAGGTCTTTATCTCGGAAACGCAACTATCAACGATCTGTAGATCACTGACTGGAGATTGCAGATAAGAATCTTGGTAACCAGATTGTCATCAGCATAGCACAGTAATGAGAGTCAATAACCGCGGGGAGAGAGTTTACATACAGCAAGAAGAGAATAGGACCAAGAACCGAGCCCTGGGGCACGCCACATGTTAACTCAACTTTGTCAGATGTATGGTTCTGAACTTTTACAACCTGTGTTCTCTGATCCAAATATGAGGAGAACCAGCTGAGTCCTTTGACACCAACTTGATGTTCCAATGTGTGTAACAGGCACTTGTGGTCAACCGTGTCAAACGCAGCACTTACAGTCCGTTTCGCTCAAAAGCGGACCGATGAATTGCAATCTTACTCGAAAACTAATAAACATATAATACTCAATGAAACGCTGATCATAATCAAAACATCATACCCACTCTGTGAGGTTTTTGCAGAATTTTTGTCCTAAAAATGATAAAGTTGTTTAACAAACTATCATTAAAATATTGACACAGTTCACTGTTTGTTACGAGAGAGGAGTGCAGAGAAAGGGACAGCCAGGTGTCATTAAGGCCGAGATATGTATATATGGGGCAAATTATTCAGCTCCTCACAGCGAGTGACGTGTTTATGGGGCAGGTAATTAGCAGTTTCTCACAGCGAGAGCCCCATACAGTCGTCAACAGAAAGCACCGCTTATTCAGCGAGAGACGCACATGTGTGTTGTACTTTTAAAAATCGCACTGTACATATTATTTCAACCAATTTAGCAGTACTGAGCAAATGTTAGCTTTTCTTACGAGAGATCCCACCTTTAGTATCAATCAGAAGAAGTATTTAAAGTGTTTTGATAACAATTGCTAATCATTATCATAGGCTTGTACAGCGTTTAGCAAATGAACGCATGTCGGCGAGAAAGAGGATTATGATGATTTTACAGAGGTAAGTGCCTGGTACTCATCCTTGGGAATGGATACTAAAATACTTCGTATGCACCTTGATTGAATTAGACGTAATGGTTTAGAGGTTACTAAAAATTATATTTCCTTCAACTACCTAATAAATAGGAAACAATATGCGAAATTTCAAGGACATACAAAGAATTCAAACAAAATAGAATAGTTTGAATTTACTTTTTAGACATCATTACGTTTTCATGTTTCATATACTGAAACATAATGTATAAACACAAGTAATTATACATCCAAGCTCGAATAGATTAAACATAATTGAACTTACTAATTTGAAGTTTACTGAATTTTAACTAGTTGTTTTCCATAATCTAAAGTTCGTAATGTTACCTAAGCGAATATAAAGTGATAAGTCGCGCCTTTGCATCGAATACATATATACATGTCAGTGTTATTACAACAATGAAATGTTTTACTACGTTTGTTACAAAAGACAGTAAGTTGGTAATTCAAAACATTGTCACACATGGACAGAAGTAATATCATAAGTTATTACATGTAAGCCATACAAAGGTATTTCAAGCATTTTTGAATTGAATTGATTTGAATTGTCAGTTTTCTATGCAATTTACATGAGCATTCTGTAAAACGTTTCTATTTGATCTGTGTAATTATCAAATCCGGTGCAATTATCACGTGTATCAATGAACTCAGTCTCTATTGATCCATCGTCAATAAAAGCTGGATAGTAATCAGTTACGGTATCGATACACATGCGTATAATCATTCAAGCAGATTACAGTAATGAGATAATTGAAAGCCTCTTTCGACCTTGAAATAACAGCCTCCGGTAGAATGCATATGTAGTTACGTCCTTGTTGAAAGGTTTGTCCCGTGACAAGTGTAAAATAAACAGATGCGCTGTTATATCATTGGACATCTTGCTTTATGGAGTCACACCCCTCTCTGTGATGTTTATACATGCATTCACATCTGTAATCTTATGAACCTCGTTTGCATTCAGTAAAGATATAGGCACGCCCACGCCCACCTTCGTGAATTCTGTAATGCGTGTACTCTAGTTTGGATAGTCATTCGTATCAGGGTGAAGATTATATTTACATGTACAGCAAACCATTATGTTTTATGTACTAGTTGTGTGCATAAAATGTATATGAAAATAAATACTACCTCTACTCAGTGGTTGGATTTCAAAAGCTTTGTTTTACTTATCGAAAAACACTAAAATGAGGACAAATAAACTCGCCAAAGTGACTATCTACTCCTATTTGTCTTATGTGTATATTTCATACATCGTTACCAGTGTGTATGTTTACAATACACAAACTGTTACATGATAGCTTGAGTTGATAAAGCCGAAACCCAGCATATCGACTGGTCAAGGATATAGCCAATAACCAATCTCTATCCAAGCTGCTGAGTGACCAAACGTGCTCTTCAGAAATTTCGCCCACGCCCCATCACCTGTCCTTTCCTCTGTGACAGGTATCTCATGATACGATTGGTCGCAGATAACATATGACCAGCCACTATACTGAACAGTTGAGATACCAGTGTGTATGTTTACAATACACAAACTGTTACATGATAGCTTGAGTTGATAAAGCCGAAACCCAGCATATCGACTGGTCAAGGATATAGCCAATAACCAATCTCTATCCAAGCTGCTGAGTGACCAAACGTGCTCTTCGGAAATTTCGCCCACGCCCCATCACCTGTCCTTTCCTCTGTGACAGGTATCTCATGATACGATTGGTCGCAGATAACATATGACCAGCCACTACATTGAACAGTTGAGATACCGAACGTTCTATTGGGGAAATTTGATGACGCCCTATCACGTGACTCTTTGTTTTATGTCTATGCAAGGGATATGTAGTATACATTTTGCATATGTATGTTTGTATGGTCACGTATGTTTTCTGCATTAAATCTGTATGAAATAAAGTGCAATGCTATGAATGTGCTTTGTGCTAGTCACAGACTAGCGTTATAGTACTTTCATTAAAATAATTTGTAAACACTAGAAATGTATCGGCAAAACCGCTATTTTCGTCGAAGATTATAAAGTATGAAAGTAAATTCTTCTTTACAGTATGTCATTGTCAAAGATGTTTTGTAAATTTAAACCTCACACAATGATATAAGAGTGAGAATTTGTTAACGTGTGTCTCATCTGTTACATACAAAGAATACATGTGTATGCATATTGTGATAAAATATAAATGTACAAGCCGACAAAAGGTCTACAAGAGAAACTTGCAATACAATTACATAAAGCTTGCAATACACGACATGTATTCACACCTGATTTCTTTCAACATATATCCTTACGACACAATTAAACAATCAGGACTTGTTTGTACGACTAGACAGTTTCCTGTGATCCCCGAAACCTGCCAGGGAAATCAGGTGTGACCAGCACTAATTAGTCACTCGGCACAGAGAGTGGGGAATCAGCGAGGGCTTCTAGGTGTTGAGTAGTGAAAGGGCTCTCGGGCTTAATGAGTTAACCTGTGATGTGCCGTCTCCATCCGTTCTCGAACACCTGACAAAAATTCTGCAAAAACCTCACAGAGTGGGTATGATGTTTTGATTATGATCAGCGTTTCATTGAGTATTTTATGTTATGTTAATTAGTCACTCGGCACAGAGAGTGGGGAATCAGCGAGGGCTTCCAGGTGTTGAGTAGTGATGGGGCTCTCGGGCTTAATGAGTTAACCTGTGATGTGCCGTCTCCATCCGTTCTCGAACACCTGACAAAAATTCTGCAAAAACCTCTCAGAGTGGGTATGATGTTTTGATTATGATCAGCGTTTCATTGAGTATTTTATGTTAATTAGTTTTCGAGTTAGATTGCAATTCATCGGTCCGCTTTTGAGCCAAACGGACTGTAGGTCGAGTAGGACTAATGCTGCCACATAACCACTGTCCACGATCATTCTGAGATCATTCACTGAACGAAGGAGAATGGTGTCGGTAGAGTGGAATGGTCTGTATGCAGACTGGAATGGGTCAAGGATATTGTTGGATGAAATGTGATCCTTTAATCTCTTAGACACTGCTCGCTCTATGACTTTAGACAAGAAATTTAGATTCAGGACCAGTCTATAGCTGTTTAAGAGTGAACTATCCATAGTTTTGTCTTTGGTGATAGTATCATCCTATGCTCTTTTGAAATGGAGTCTGTTTGGTAATTAACTATGACTAATTATTCACTTACCTGTTATTATTGACGGGACGCGTCATTTCACATTCATAAAGATAAAGGACAACCCTAGTTTTTCCCACGAGTCAGGACGTGAATGAGTCCAATAACTCGAGAGGCGATAGCACCAGACTGGAAAACAAAAATACGAGAAGCGATAGTACCAGACTGGAAAGCAATAACACGAGAAGTGATAGCACCAGACGGGAAAGCAATAACACGAGATGTGATAGCACCAGACGGGAAAGCAATAACACGAGACGTGATAGCACCAGACGGGAAAGCAATAACCCGAGATGTGATAGCATCAGACGGGAAAGCAATAAATCAAAAAGCGATAGCACCAGACGAGAAAGCAATAACACGAGAAGTGATAGCATCAGACGGGAAAGCAATAACACGAGAAGCGATAGCACCAGACGGGAAAGCAATAATTCGAGAAGAGATAGCACCAGACGGGAAAGCAATAAATAAAAAAAGCGATAGCACCAGACGAAAAAGCAATAACACGAGAAGTGATAGCACCAGACCGGAAAGCAATAACACGAGAAGTGATAGCACCAGACGAGAAAGCAATAACACGAGAAGCGATAGCACCAGACCGGAAAGCAATAACACAAGAAGCGATAGCACCAGACGGGAAAGCAATAACACGAGAAGTGATAGCACCAGACGGGAAAGCAATAACACGAGAAGCGATAGCACCAGACGGGAAAGCAATAAAACGAGAAAATAAGACACCAGACGGGAAAGCAATAAATCAAAAGGCAATAGCACCAGACGGGAAAGCAATAACACGAGAAGTGATAGCACCAGACGAGAAAGCAATAACACGAGAAGTGATAGCACCAGACGAGAAAGCAATAACACGAGAAACGATAGCACCAGACGGGAAAGCAATAAATCAAAAAGCGATAGCATCAGACCGGAAAGCAAGAACACGAGATGTGATAGCATCAGACGGGAAAGCAATAAATCAAAAAGCGATAGCACCAGACGAGAAAGCAATAACACGAGAAGTGATAGCATCAGACGGGAAAGCGATAACACGAGAAGCGATAGCACCAGACGGGAAAGCAATAAATAAAAAAACGATAGCACCAGACGAAAAAGCAATAACCCGAGAAGTGATAGCACCAGACGGGAAAGCAATAAATCAAAAAGCGATAGCATCAGACCGGAAAGCAAGAACACGAGACGTGATAGCACCAGACGGGAAAGCAATAACACGAGAAGCGGTAGCACCAGACGGGAAAGCAATAACACGAGAAGAGATAGCACCAGACGGGAAAGCAATAAATCAAAAGGCGATAGCACCAGACGGGAAAGCAATAACACGAGAAGCGATAGCATCAGACGGGAAAGCAATAACACGAGAAGCGATAGCACCAGACGGGAAAGCAATAACACGAGAAGCGATAGCACCAGACGGGAAATCAATAATACGAGAAGTGATAACACCAGACGGGAAAGCAATAACACGAGAAAATAAGACACCAGACGGGAAGCAATAAATCAAAAGGCGATAGCACCAGACGGGAAAGCAATAACACGAGAAGTGATAGCACCAGACGGGAAATCAATAATACGAGAAGTGATAGCACCAGACGGGCAAAAGCAATAACACGAGAAGCGATAGCAATAACCAGACAGACGGGAAAGCAATAAAACACAAGAAGCGATAGCACCAGACGGGAAAGCAATAACACGAAAGAAGTGATAGCACCAGATAGCACCAGACGGAAAGCAATAACTCAGACGGAAAAAGCGATAGACGGGGCACCAGACGGGAAAGCAATAACACGAGAAGCGATAGCACCAGACGGGAAAGCAATAACACGAGAAGTGATAGCACCAGACGGGAAAGCAATAACACGAGAAGCGATAGCACCAGACGGGAAAGCAATAACACGAGAAACGATAGCACCAGACGGGAAAGAAATAACACGAGAAGCGATAGCACCAGACGGGAAAGCAATAGCAATAACGATAGCACCAGACGAGACCAGACGAGTGATAGCACCAGACGGGAAAGCAATAACACGAGAAGTGATAGTACCAGACGGGAAATAAATCAAAAGCGATATGACACGAGAAGTGATATCACCAGACGGGAAAGCAATAACACGAGAAGCGATAGCACCAGACGGGAAAGCAATGACACGAGAAACGATAGCACCAGACGGGAAAGAAATAACACGAGAAGCGATAGCACCAGACGGGAAAGCAATAACACGAGAAGTGATAGCACCAGACGGGAAAGCAATAACACGAGAAGTGATAGTACCAGACGGGAAAGCAAAAGATAATAACACGAGAAGTGATAGCACCAGACGGGAAAGCAATAACACGAGAAGTGATAGCACCAGACGGGAAAGCAATAACACGAGAAGTGATAGTACCAGACGGGAAAGCAATAACACGAGAAGTGGTAGCACCAGACGGCAGAAGTCCAATTACAACCCCGTTTTGCAAAAGTAAAGTGCTGCGTAACATAATGACGGAAAGAAAAAGGTGCATAAAGAATGTGCGAAGCAGGTATGTCATTAAAACTCCCATAAAAATGACAAACTCCAAAACAGATAAAAAAAAAAGCAATTCGGTGTTTACGTGGCTATCGTAAAATTCGTTTTTAATTGCCCGGTGCATAAAGCGTTCTCTATCTTACGAGGTATCGTAACTAAATAGTTTGTCAGAGGCTTACGAATCACATGGTGCTGGGGATGCTTTGTGGTGTATGGTTTGATATGTTCGCTTCTTTTTACCGGATCTCAAGTCAACCGAATCGACTTTGTCCTCTATAAGCATGACGTCAAGAACATGCTTCAATGGTCTCCCATACCAATTTTCAAAATGTCCACCTCCTTGATATTAATTACATGTTAGTGTGAGGATAAGTGCTCAAACTTACGGAAAATATCATGGTAGGGGGTAGGTAAACGTATATATTCTTCTCAAGGGTCATGATGCTTATCAATAAAACGTACTGAAGGTCATGGACTAATGGCGTTTTACAAATGCACTGTAGACGAGGTGGGGTCACCTGTCTCGGTAGGTTTACCCAAAGATCTCAATACACCCTTAATAAAGGGCTACCTTTGAAAGAACCTACTGTGTGCAATTAATGTATTGAATACAGAGATGAAACCAAGTACAAAGATAATCACCTGTTTTGCAGATACGACAAACCGATGGTCCTGTCACACAACTACTGTTCTTACTGTCTGGAACGGCCTGAGTACGTCTAGGGATTCTGTACTTTTAAATTCGCCTCCTTTTATACTGCCACGCGTTGGGTAGTTTGCCTGTGTATGTGATGTACACGATCAACGGGCTCATCCAATAGGTGGCTTATCTGATTCAGTAGTTATTTAACGCCGCACTCAGCAATATTCCAGCTATATGGCGGCGGTCTGTAAATAATTGAGTCTGGACCAGACAATCTAGTGATCAACAGCATGAGCATCGATCTACAGATTGTCTGGTCCAGGCTCGATTATTTACAGACCGCCACCATATAGCTGGATTTTATGCAATATTCCAGCAATATCACGGCGGGGGACACCAGAAATGAGCTCCACACATTACACCCATATGGTGGAATCAAACCCGGGTCTTAGGCGTGACGAACGCTGTAACCACTAGGCTACACCACCGCCCAACTTCACGTTGATTTATTACCCTTTAATAAGTGCGTGACAGCCTGACCAAAACGTGTGTGAGGGACTGTTTAAACATAAAAAACGACAATAGACAAACTTCCAATGTAAATGAATCAACACGCGTCTCTATATTTATGGAAAACATTGTTAATTGGCGTATAGAACTACAGACCCGGGCTCCGTCTAGTCTGACGCATGTTTTTTGAAAGAAATTCTAAAAGAAAAACAGAAAACATCTTGCACTTTGAACAAAAAGGCTCCTAGTGTTTATAGCAGTGTAATTCATTGTAAAACAGAGCTGTTCTTTTACATTGTTCCTGTGAAAGTTATGTAGAGGGTAGTGGCACAAAGCATAAATGCATGCAAAGGCAAGACAATTGTTCATGCTAACACACACACGCACGCACCCCCCCCACCCCCACCCCCATATATATATATTTATATATAACCAAACCTCATATATATGCAACGAATTTTGAGGTCTTTCTTTCCAAATGCAAACCCCATCCAACTCCAACCCCTACACTATCTTTCCACACACAAACACAACAGAATTATGTTCAAGTCACTCCAAAAGAAATCGGGGTGGTGGGGGTAGCCTCGTGGTTAAAGCACCCGCTAGTCAAGCCGAAAACCCGGGTTCGAAGGGTACAATGTTTTTTTTACCTATTTCTGGTATCCCCCGCCCTGATATTGCTGGAATATAGCTAATATCAGCTTAAAACCAAACCCACTCTCTTACTCACCAAAAGCAATCGGCAAGTTAGCGAAGCCAACATTTTCGACAACTTTCAGTAGCAGAAAGCATTAACATCTCAGTGTTCAGTACTAGCTGTTGCGGTACATACGTGAGTCGGCCTTGTTACCAAGATGGCGGTAATGTCATCATTGGTCTTGTGACAATGTGTCCCCGTAGCTAGACACAACCTCGTTACTCTTCCACGTTCTTCAAGGCCAAGCAGCGAAAGGCATTCTTGTACATTGTATTTAAATGAAAACTAGACGAAATGCATGTTTGTGTCAACATCATCATTGACATTACTTCCTATACAAAATATCACGTTTAGAACACAGTGGCTTTAGTTTATTGAACAGGCATAATTCATTTGAGTTTCACTTACTGACTTAGTTTAATTATAATTAAACTTCACTTTTACTTTTAATTATAATTAAACTTCATTTATAGGTGAGTGAGTGAGTGAGTTTAGTTTTACGCCGGACTATGTAATATTCCAGCTATATGGCGGCGGTCTGTAAATAATCGAGTCTGGACCAGACAATCCAGTGATCAACAGCATGACTTTCGATCTTCACAAGTCAGCGAACCTGACACCCGACCCCGTTAGACGTTTCTTACGGCAAGCATGGGTCACTGAAGATCAATTCTAACCCGGATCTGCACGGGTCCTTCTTGTATAAACCGTTTAAATAGGTCGCTCACCTACCGCAATGACTTGTACATAGCGTAATACATGTATATGTAATCCCTGAAGATCCGGGTGAGAATTGTTCTTCATGCTTGTCGTAAGATTTACAGACTGACGCCATATAGCTGGGATATTGCTGTGTGCGGCGTTAAACAACAAACAACAAACAACAAACAAACAAACAACATTAACTGAGTGAGGCATGTATCGTCGTCGCCTTCCGTTTCGATTTTTTCCCCTCTCATAATAAGACCACACTTTTACGCTGTACCGTAGTAAAATGGGATTCAACGTGAATTCCCATTTTCGAGAAATGGGGGGTGCGCATTTCATTTTCACCCGTTTCCACGAGAGTTTCAATGGTCATTTAATCCCCATTCAGGACAAGGGGGGTGGGATGTTTGGGGGTTTGCGCACCCCTGCACCTTAAAGTTTACGGTTTATTCTTCCTCGATTCAATTGGTTAAGTTGGACCTCGTCAAACAGGAAAAGTGAAAGTAAGCCCATGGATGTATAGTAATCCTGTCTTTTAAAGATGCAAGTTGAGATAAACAGACAGTACAAGGAGGCCAGTCTGTTATTTATACTTTTTAGAAATTATCATTCAAACTATTAGTCAGTACCTTAGAGACTTGTGCAAGTTGATTTACCCTATAAGCAAGTTGTTTTATGGAACCGTCAGGACGTCAGCGAATGGGGGTGGGATGTGGGGGTGGCGAGTCATACTCACTATCGTCCGTGTGTCTCAAAATGGGACCGATGAATTGCAATCTAACTCGAAAACTAACAAACATAAAATACTCAATGAAACAGTGATCATAATTAAAACGTCAGACCAACTCTGTGAGTTTTTTGCAGAATTTACATCCTAAATATAAAAAAGTTGTTTAACAAACTATCATTAAAATATTGACACAGTTCACTATTTGTTACGAGGGAGGAGTGCAGAGAAAGGGACAGCCAGGTGTGCGAGAAATGATGGAGACGGCACAGCACAGGTTAATGAATCAATAACTTTGTGGGCACTTGTGCACGTGCTTCTCGAACACCTGGCTGTCCCTTTCTCTGCACTCCTCCCTCGTAACAAATAGTGAAATGTGTCAAAATTTTAATGATAGTTTGTGAAACGACTTTTTCAATTTTAGGACAAAAATTCTGCAAACAAATCACAGAGTTGGTCTGATGTTTTGATTATGATCAGCGTTTCATTGAGTATTTTATGTTTATTAGTTTTCGAGTTAGATTGCAATTCATCGGTCCGCTTTTGAGCCAAACGGACTATAGTTGCTATACTCTCTTAATACATCAGGTGAAGATCTAAATATACACTACTCAAAAATTATACATGAACAACCCATTCTTTAGTTCGTCGATGAATAATCTGCCATGATAAAACATACTCTCAACTTGTGTTTAAAAATTATGTGACATCTGATGTAACAGGGCCATGACGATGTACAGATTCTTTTACTTATGTGATGATCATCCTGCAGTGTGTTCCCCGACGTGTACCAATAGACAAGGATATGCATATACCGCATGCAGCTTAATATACATCCCTGCTACAAAGACGTTATTGTAGTTTATGCATGTGCATGAGTAAACCGCATGCAAGGAGAGATATCCAAATGTGTGCCGCCACACCGTTAACGTTGCTAACAATATGAAATACATTTATATGATAATCTACAACATATACGTATAGGGGTAGCCTTGTTAAATTTGTGTATGAATGGATGTGTTGCTTGTCGGCCACCCGCTGCCATTCTCAGATTATGCATACGTATGGAAGTTAATAAACCAACACTTAATTTATAGACCTATTATTCTGAGAATTAAGAAAACAGAGTATCTTTTCTGAATGAACAGTTTATTAAAGTTTTTGTATTTTTCTTTGGCAAGATTGTTCTGTGTGAAGATATTCAATGCAAGTGAAATGTCATGAGTCTAGATCTCAATCTCACTGAGCAGCTAACCGTGGAAAGAGGAGCCTTTTTGAATCAGTTGTTACACAAGATACTAATGCAAAATCAGCATAATACAGACAGTTATGTCTGTACAAGAACAGTGAAGTTCGTAATGTTTCACATGAAACGACGTCATTTGTACACATTTGTACAATCTTGTAATATACTGGATTCTGTCATGTCTTGGCTATGTTCTCCCAACCCTTTCTTTTTACTACAAACTTCATATGGGATGGAAATCTTTGACACATAATCACCGGTTCGATAAAGTTGCTCAGTCTGAGTAAATACGGGCGTTCCTTAATTGATATCCGTATGTATGTGTGTGTGTGTCTGTGTCTCTCTCTGTGTCTGTATCTGTATATCTCTGTGTGTCTCTGTGTGTGTGTGTGTATGTGTGTGTGTCTGTGTCTGTGTCTGTATCTGTGTGTGTCTGTGTGTGTCTCTGTGTCTGTATCTGTGTGTGTGTCTCTGTGTCTGTATATGTGTGTATGTCTGTGTGTCTGTATCTGTGAGTATGTCTGTCTGTCTCTCTGTGTCTGTATCTGTGTCTGTGTGTGTCTGTGTGTGTGTGTCTCTCTGTGTCTGTATCTGTGTGTATGTGTGTGTGTGTGCCTCTCTGTGTCTGTACCTGTGTCTGTAGTGTGTGTCTGTGTGTCTCTCTGTGTCTGTATCTGTGTGTATGTCTGTGTGTCTCTCTGTGTCTGTACCTGTGTGTATGTCTGTGTGTCTCTCTGTGTCTGTATCTGTGTGTATGTCTGTGTGTCTCTCAAGTCTGCATCTGTGTGTGTCTGTGTGTCTCTCTGTGTCTGTATCTGTGTGTATGTGTGTGTCTCTGTGTCTGTCTCTGTGTGTGTCTGTGTGTGTGTGTCTCTGTGTGTCTGTCTGTCTCTGTGTCTGTGTATGTCTGTGTGTGTGTCTGTATGTGTGTGTCTCTGTGTCTGTCTCTGTGTGTCTGTCTGTGTCTGTATCTGTGTGTGTCTGTGTGTGTCTCTGTGTGTGTCTGTGTGTGTGTGTGTGTGTGTGTGTCTCTGTGTATCTGTATGTGTGTGTGTCTGTGTGTGTATGTCTGTGTGTCTCTCTGTGTCTGTACCTGTGTGTATGTCTGTGTGTCTCTCTGTGTCTGTATCTGTGTATGTCTGTGTGTGTCTCTGTGTCTGTACCTGTGTGTCTCTGTGTCTCTCTATGTGTGTGTGTCTGTGTGTGTCTCTCTCTGTGTCTGTATCTGTGTGTGTGTCTGTGTGTGTCTGTGTGTGTGTGTGTCTGTGTGTGTCTCTGTGTGTCTGTGTCTGTCAAGTGTGTGTCTGTGTGTCTCTCTGTGTGTATGTCTGTATGTCTCTCTGTGTGTGTCTCCTGTGTGTCTGTATGTGTGTGTCTGTATGTCTGTATCTGTGAGTATGTCTGTGTGTCTCTCTGTGTCTGTACCTGTGTGTATGTCTGTGTGTCTCTGTGTCTGTACCTGTGTGTATGTCTGTGTGTCTCTCTATGTTTGCATCTGTGTGTGTCTGTGTGTCTCTCTGTGTCTGTATCTGTGTGTATGTCTGTGTGTCTCTGTGTCTGTATCTGTGTGTGTCTCTGCATCTGTATCTGTGTGTATGTCCGTGTGTCCCTCTGTGTCTGTATCTGTGTGTATGTCCGTGTGTCTCTCTGTGTCTGTATATGTGTATGTCTATGTGTTTCTCTGTGTCTGTATCTGTGTGTGTCTGTGTGTCTCTCTGTGTCTGTATCTGTGTGTATGTCTGTGTGTCTCTCTATGTCTGTATCTGTGTGTGTCTGTGTGTCTCTCTGTGTCTGTATCTGTGTGTATGTCTGTGTGTCTCTCTGTGTCCATTTCTGTGTGCATGTCAGTGTGTCTCTCTGTGTCTGTATCTCTGTGTATGTCTGTGTCTGTCTCTGTGTCTGTAACTCTGTGTATGTCCGTGTCTTTATCTCTGTCTGTGTGTCCCGGTGTTTGTCTCTGTGTCTGTATATCTGTGTATGCCTGTGTGTCTCTCTGTGTCTGTATCTGTGTGTACGTCCGTGTTTGTCTCTGTGTCTGTATCTCTGTGTATGTCTGTGTGTCTCTCTATGTCTGCATCTGTGTGCATGTCCGTGTGTCTCTCTGTGTCTGTCTGTGTGTCTCTCTGTGTCTGTATCTCTGTGTATGTCCGTGTCTTTATTTCTGTCTGTGTGTCTCTGTGTGTGTCTCTGTGTCTGTATCTGTGTGTGTGCGGTTTTTTTGTGTGTGTGTGTGTGTGTGAGTGAGAAAGAGAGAGAGAGAGAGAGTGAGTGTGAGTGTGTGACTTACTGTCTCTCTGCCTACATATACTCTTAATAATAAGTAGGGGAACCTGACCTTTCTATTTTGATAGAAAGTATACGTGTTAACAAACTTTTCAAAGACAGACATCTTATGACCGCCCCACCATTTCTCTTTATCTCCACCCCTAAACTCAACGCATTATGAGAAGGTGGGATAGACCACGTGCACAACGCAGTAAGTGTTTGTTTCTAGCCCTTATGCACGTGTACACATGCGCGATGTACGTTGATTATGAAGGTCGATAAATCATTATAGACTATTATTTTGACAATCATTTTGCATCTGACATTTGTTAGTGTATTGTTTCTGTTAGCCGTTTTCTTATCCCACCTGACAGGAAAACCGACGTCAGACAAATCATTTCACAACATGCAAATTTCACATGATGCACCAATCATATGTTAAATTACAAAGCATTCAACCCCTACTGTCCAAGGACCAAAAGCGAATACTGTACAAACAACTATGGTCAGCAGGAAGTGTTAAAGTGGTGATGCGATTCCCAACTCATGTGTGAAAACATTCATTATTATCATATCAACATTGATTGCGTTTTGGAAAGATAGTATATTTGTATTGTTTTTGCCACTGCAAACTGACTCCACTATTCTCGAAATCACCAATTCGTTTCTTTTTTTGAAGTGCGTATTGTTTATGAGTAGAGAGACATACATTATTCATTTTCTTAAGCTCGAGATTTTTATGGCCTTTTTTAGCTTCTTTAATTCAGTAAAAAGGACTTTGACATGTTCTGTGATCGTACGTTTAATGCAGTAACGTTATGCGTAATGACAATGCTATCTGAGGACAGTCAACGGCTATAACTTCAAACATATTTCAGGTTTGTCTGTCATACTTGAATGGCAAGATGGCTTGATCAAAAAGGGGAAGACACAATAAATATATATTTATATTATATATGTCACAGACAATATTTAGTGTCCTTTCTTCCTTGAATAAACCAGAATGAAATTAAATCAGAACGCATAAGGAAGTATCACATAAACTAGCGTCAAAAGAAACTTGCCAACTAAAAAAATGAAACTGTTGAAGACAGCTACTTTCACCTAAGCGTAACCAAACCAAATCCAACCCCCAAACCCCCCAGAATACGAATCCGTGTTATGACTGCAGTTGCTTGCTCGGGTGTTTTGAAAAGGTGATTGTAGAAAACACGTGTTTTACATGTTTAGAAATTGCACATGCACAAACGGTATAAACACTGTTCAGTTCACATGTTAGAGATGCAGTATGAAGAAAAACCACTAAAGAAGTGCCCAGAACAACGTGAGAGGGACATAGGAATGCTGCATAGTCGGGTACCGCAGGCCCATGTTGCAAGAACGTTGAACTGCTCCCAAAAACTGGGGGCAAATTGGTCCAACGATTCGGAATAACAGACCGGACAACAGATAGGCCAAGAGTTGGCAGACCAAGGGCTACCTACGAACCTATCATCTGCGTAGCATGTTCTTGTCTGTGAAGTCATCGGCGTCGAATGCGTTGGGTCGTGTGGTCAGCAGATAGACAGTAGCACGGCGACTAAGGACAACCGGTATCAGAGTATACGGATCCTACAGAGGCCCGCAGTTTATCATTGAACATCGTCGTCGAAGACTGAGATGGCCATGAACAGTGAATCGTTGGTGACGTCATAGTTGGCTGCACGGCCTCCTCACCGACGAGAGCAGGCTCTGCATATTCCGTTCTGATTGCAGACAACGTGTTTATCGTCGAAGAGGAGAACGTACTGCCCGTTGCTACGTACAAGAGGTCGTACTCTTTAGGGGTAGGAGTGCCCTGGCTATAGGAAGCATGAAAGGACGTCATTGGTCATCATTGATGGTAACTTGAATGCCGTACGCTGCAGAGAGGAGGTCCTATGCCTTGTCGTTTTTCTATTCCGTCGTTAACAGCCACAGCTGGGTATCATGTTCCAACACGACAGTACCAGGCCTCATACTGCTAACGTCATGCAAAACGTCCTCAACGCCACAACCTCCCAGCACCCGGATGAACTCATTGTGGTCCTCCATGAAGAATGGCGACGCAACCCATGTGGCGCCATGAGGGGACTGACGAAATCAGTGCTTGCAAGCCAATGGAGGTCAAACACGCAACTAGGATAGGACACATAATACCACCTATGGTCTTTTTTGTGTCGAGCTGACCATTTGGTCATGTATTGAAAAACTCTTTTGTGTACCCCACATGGACATTACCGGCCATATTTATTTCATTGTTCATTATGACTGTTTGTTCAAGGTTTTAGCACATATTGATGTTTACAATATCTTTTATTTATATGGCCATTTATGTTTTGTTGTGTTTTCGCTATTGGTGTTTTTTTCACGTCAGGTTATAATTTTAGCTTAGATCAGCGGCTTTGAAGCCTATAGGGTTTCGGGATTCCACACATGGGTAAATTGTGTGATGCCAGTTCCTGGTGTCCCCCGAAGTTGTAGAACTATTGCTACAATCGGTGTTAAACAATACTCACTCACTCATGATATTTACAACTATTACGATAAGTTGAGAGCGATATGGAGCCCATCGTCTTGGATTCTTTGTGGGCCGTGGGGAAGCCTTATGGTTAATCCGTTCGCTCGTCGCGCCGAAGGCCCGGGTTCCATTCCCCACATGGGTGCATTATGTGAAGCCCATTTCTGGCGTCCCCCCTGTGCTATGCAGGAATATAGTCAAAAGCGGTGTAAAACTAAACTCACTCATAACACGTGTTCATAGTCAAGGACGTAGGAAGGCTATGGATACGGGGTTAACAAGAATGGGCAAATGTGATCTGAGTAAATCCGATCTAGGTACATGTGATCAAGGTACATGAGATCCAGAAAATGTGATCTAGGTACACATGCGATCTAGCCATGTGATCTAGGTAAATGTGATCAAGGTACAAGTGATCAAAGTAAATGTGATCTAGATAGAAATGATCTAGGTACTTGTGGTCTACGTAAATGTGATCTAGGTAATGTGATCTAGCTAAATGTGATCAAGGTACAAGTGATCAAGATAAATGTGGTCCGTGTACATGTGATCAAGATAAATGTGATCAAGGTAAATGTGATCTAGGTAATTGTGATCTAGGAACCTATGATCTAGGTACAAGTGATCTAGGTACAAGTGATCTAGGTAGAGGTGATCTAGGTACATGTGATCTAGGTACATGTGATCTAGGTAAATGTGATCAACGTAAATGTGATTGAGGTAAATGTGATCTAGGTACAACTGATCTAGGTAAATGTGATCTAGGTACAAGTGATCTAGGTACATGTGATCTAGGTAAATGTGATCTAGGCACAAGTGACCTAGGTACAAGTGATCGAGGCACAAGTGACTCAGGTACAAGTGATCTAGGTACATGTGATCTAGGTACATGTGATCTAGGTAAATGTGATCTAGGTACAAGTGATCGAGGTAAATGTGATCTAGGTACAAGTGATCTAGGTACAAGTGATCGAGGTAAATGTGATCTAGGTACAAGTGATCGAGGTAAATGTGATCTAGGTACATGTAATCTAGGTAAATGTGATCAACGTAAATGTGATCTAGGTAATTGTGATCTAGGTACATGTGATCTAGGTACAAGTGATCTAGGTACAAGTGATCTAGGTAGAGGTGATCTAGGTACATGTGAACTAGGTAAATGTGATCTAGGTAAATGTGATCAACGTTAATGTGATCGAGGTAAATGTGATCTAGGTACAACTGATCTAGGTAAATGTGATCCAGGTACAAGTGATCTAGGTACATGTGATCTAGGTACATGCAATTTAGGAACAAGTGACCTAGGTAAATGTGATCTAGGTAAATATAATGAACTTAAATGTGATCGAGGTAAATGTGATCTAGGTACAAGTGATCTAGGTAAATGTGAACTAGGTACAAGTGATCTAGGTACAAGTGATCGAGGTAAATGTGATCTAGGTAATTGTGATCTAGGTACATGTGATCAAGGTACAAGTGATCCAGGTAAATGTGATCTAGGTAGAGGTGATCTAGGTACATGTGATTTAGGTACATGTGATCTGGGTACATGTGATCTAGATAAATGTGAACTAGGTAAATGTGATCAACGTAAATGTGACAGAGGTAAATGTGATCTAAGTACAACTGATCTAAGTAAATGTGATCTAGGTACATGTGATCCGGGTACATGTGATCTAGGTAAATGTGATCGAGGTAAAAGTGATCTAGGTACAAGTGATCTAGGTACATGTGATCTAGGTACATGTGATCTAGGTACATGTGATCTAGGTACATGTGATCTAGGTAAATGTGATCTAGGTAAATGTGATCAACGTTAATGTGAATGAGGTAAATGTGATCTAGGTACAAGTGATCTAAGTAAATGTGAACTAGGTACAAGTGATGTAGGTACAAGTGATCTAGGTAAAAGTGATCTAGGTACAAGTGATCTAGGTACATGTGATCTAGGTAAAAGTGATCTAGGTAAATGTGATCTAGGTACATGTGATCTAGGTACAAGTGATCTAGGTACATGTGATCTAGGTACATGTGATCTAGGTAAATGTGATCTAGGTACAATGTGATCTAGGTACATGTGATCTAGGTACATGTGATCTAGGTACATGTGATCTAGGTAATTGTGATCTTCGTAGATGTGATCTAGGAACATGTGATCTGGTACATGTGATCTAGGTACAAGTGATCTAGGTACATGTGATCTAGGTACATGTGATCTAGGTACAAGTGATCTAGGTACATGTGATCTAGGTACATGTGATCTAGGTAAATGTGATCTAGGTAAATGTGATCTAGGTACAAGTGATCTGAGGTAAATGTGATCTAGGTATGTGATGATCTAGGTACAATGTGATCTAGGTACAAGTGATCTAGGTACATGTGATCTAGGTACAAGTGATCTAGGTAAATGTGATCTAGGTACAAGTGATCTAGGTAAATGTGATCTAGGTACATGTGATCTAGGTAAATGTGATCTAGGTACATGTGATCTAGGTACATGTGATCTAGGTACATGTGAGGATCTCATGTGATCTAGGTACATGTGATCTAGGTACATGTGATCTAGGTAAATGTGATCTAGGTACATGTGATCTAGGTACATGTGATCTAGGTACAAGTGATCTAGGTACATGTGATCTAGGTACAAGTGATCTAGGTACAAGTGATCTAGGTACAAGTGATCTAGGTACATGTGATCTGGTAACTTGTGATCTAGGTACAAGTGATCTAGGTACATGTGATCTAGGTACATGTGATCAAGGTAAAAGTGATCTAGGTACAAGTGATCTAGGGTACAAGTGATCTGATCTAGTGATGTGATCTAGGTAAAAGTGATCTAGGTAAAAGTGATCTAGGTAAATGTGATCTAGGTACAAGTGATCTAGGTATGTGATCTAGGTAAAAGTGATCTAGGTACATGTGATCTAGGTACATGTGATCTAGGTATCTAGGTACATGATCTAGGTACATGTGATCTAGGTACATGTGATCTAGGTACATGTGATCTAGGTACATGTGATCTAGGTACATGTGATCTAGGTACATGTGATCTAGGTACAATGTGATCTAGGTAAAGTGATCTAGGTACATGTGATCTAGGTACATGTGATCTAGGTACATGTGATCTAGGTACATGTGATCTAGGTACATGTGATCTAGGTACAAGTGATCTAGGTACATGTGATCTAGGTACAGTGTGATCTAGGTAATTGTGATCTAGGTACATGTGATCTAGGTACAAGTGATCTAGGTAATTGTGATTTGATGTGAGGTAGGTAATGTGATCTAGGTACAAGTGATTGTGATCTAGGTACAAGTGATCTAGGTACATGTGATCTAGGTACATGTGATCTAGGTACAAGTGATCTAGGTAGGTAAAGTGATCTAGGTACAATGTGATCTAGGTACATTGTGATCTAGGTACATGTGATCTAGGTACATGTGATCTAGGTACATGTGATCTAGGTACAAGTGATCTAGGTACATGTGATCTAGGTACATGTGATCTAGGTACAAGTGATCTAGGTACAAGTGATCTAGGTAACATGTGATCTAGGTACATGTGATCTAGGTACAAGTGATCTAGGTACAATGTGATCTAGGTACATGTGATCTAGGTACATGTGATCTAGGTAATTGTGATCTAGGTACATGTGATCTAGGTACATGTGATCTAGGTACATGTGATCTAGGTACAAGTGATCTAGGTACAAGTGATCTAGGTACAAGTGATCGAGGTAAATGTGATCTAGGTAAATGTGATCTAGGTAAAAGTGATCTAGGTACATGTGATCTAGGTACATGTGATCTAGGTACATGTGATCTAGGTACATGTGATCTAGGTAAATGTGATCTAGGTACATGTGATCTAGGTAATTGTGATCTAGGTAAATGTGATCTAGGTAAATGTGATCGAGGTAAATGTGAGGTAGTGATCAAGGTTAAATGTGATCTAGGTAGATGTGATCTAGGTACAAGTGATCTAGGTACATGTGATCTAGGTAAATGTGATCTAGGTACATGTGATCTAGGTACATGTGATCTAGGTACATGTGATCTAGGTACATGTGATCTAGGAGTGATCTAGGTACAAGTGATCTAGGTACATGTGATCTAGGTACAAGTGATCTAGGTAAAAGTGATCTAGGTACAAGTGATCTAGGTAAATGTGATCTAGGTACAAGTGATCTAGGTACATGTGATCTAGGTACATGTGATCTAGGTACAAGTGATCTAGGTACATGTGATCTAGGTACAAGTGATCTAGGTAAAAGTGATCTAGGTACAAGTGATCTAGGTACAAGTGATCTAGGTAAATGTGATCTAGGTAAATGTGATCTAGGTAGAAGTGATCTAGGTACATGTGATCTAGGTAAATGTGATCTAGGTACATGTGATCTAGGTACATGTGATCTAGGTAATTGTGATCTAGGTACATGTGATCTAGGTACATGTGATCTAGGTACATGTGATCTAGGTACAAAGTGATCTAGGTACAAGTGATCTAGGTACATGTGATCTAGGTACAAGTGATCTAGGTACATGTGATCTAGGTACAAGTGATCTAGGTACAATGTGATCTAGGTACATGTGATCTAGGTACATGTGATCTAGGTAAATGTGATCTAGGTACATGTGATCTAGGTACATGTGATCTAGGTACAAGTGATCTAGGTACATGTGATCTGATCTAGATGTGATCTAGGTACATGTGATCTAGGTAATTGTGATCTAGGTACATGTGATCTAGGTACACATGTGATCTAGGTACATGTGATCTAGGTACATGTGATCTAGGTACAAGTGATCTAGATCTAGTACAAGTGATCTAGGTAAAAGTGATCTAGGTACATGTGATCTAGGTACATGTGATCTAGGTAATTGTGATCTAGGTAATTGTGATCTAGGTACATGTGATCTAGGTACATGTGATCTAGGTACAAGTGATCTAGGTACATGTGATCTAGGTACATGTGATCTAGGTACAAGTGATCTAGGTACATGTGATCTAGGTGGATGTGATCTAGGTACAAGTGATCTAGGTACATGTGATCTAGGTACATGTGATCTAGGTAGTAGTGATCTAGGTACATGTGATCTAGGTAGATGTGATCTAGGTACATAAGTGATCTAGGTACATGTGATCTAGGTAAATGTGATCTAGGTACATGCGATCTAGGTAATTGTGATCTAGGAACATGTGATCTTGGTACATGTGATCTAGGTTCAAGAGATCGAGGTAAATGTGATCTTAGTAGATGAGATCTGATACATGTGATCTAGGAACAAGCGATCTAGGTATATGTGATCTAGGTACATGTGATCTAGGTACAAGTGATCTAGGTAGATGTGATACAGGAACAAGTGATCTAGGGAGATGTGATCCCAGGTACAAGTAATCTAGGTTCGAGTGATCTAGGTAATTGTGATCTAGGTACATGTGATCAACGTCAATGTGATCGAGGTAAACGTGATTTACGTACAAGTGATCTAAGTAAAAGTGATCTAGGTACATGTGATCTAGGTAATTGTGATCTAGGTACATGTGATCTAGATACAAGTGATCTAGGAACATGTGATGTAGGTAATTGTGATCAACGTAAATGTGATCTTGGTAATTGTGATCTAGGTACATGTGATCTAGGTATAAGTGATCTAGGTACATGTGATCTAGGTACATGTGATCAAGGTAAAAATGATCTAGGTACAAGTGATCTAGGTACAAGTGATCACGGTATTTGTGATCTAGGTACAAGTGATCTAGGTACAAGTGATCTAGGTACATGTGATCTAGGTTCAAGGGATCAAAGTACAAGTGATCTAGGTACAAGTGATCACGTTATTTGTGATCTAGGTACAAGTGATCTAGGTAGGTGTGATCTAGGTACGTGTGATCTAGGTTCAAGTTATCAAAGTACAAGTGATCTAGGTACAAGTGATCTAGATACAAGTGATCTAGGTACATGTGATCTAGGTACAAGTGATCTAGGTTCAAGTGATCTAGGTAAATGTGATCAACGTAAATGTGATCTACGTAATTCTGATCTACGTACATGTGATCCAGACAATTGTGATCTATGTAAATGTGATCTATTTACATCTGATCTAGGTAGAAGAGATCTATGTTCATGTGATCTAGGTATATGTGATCTATGTAAAAATGATCTAGGTACTTGCGATCTAAGTAATTGTGATCTAGGAACATGTGATCTAGGTAAAAGTGATCTAGGTTGAAGAGATCTCGGTATTTGTAATCACGGTAATTGTGATCTAGGTACAAGTGATCTAGGTACAAGTGATCTAGATAGAAGTGATCTAGGTACATGTGATCTAGGAACATGTGATCTAGGTAAAAGTGATCTACGTACAAGTGATCTAGGTAGAAGAGATCTCGGTATTTGTAATCACGGTATTTGTGATCTACGTACAAGTGATCTAGGTAAAAGTGATCTAGGTTCAAGTAATCTAGGTAATTGTGATGTATGTAAATGTGATCTAAGTAAATGTGATCTAGGTACATGTGATCTGGGTAAAAGTGGTCTAGGTACATGTGATATATGTATATGTGGTCTATGTACATGTGATCTAGGTAAATGTGATCTAGGTACATGTGATCTAGGTACATGTGATCTAGGTAATTGTGATCTAGTTAAATGTGATCAACGTAAATGTGATCGAGGTAAATGTGATCTAGGGACAATTTATCTAGGTAGATATGAACTAGGTACAAGTGATCTAGGTATAAGTGATCGAGGTAAATGTGATCAAGGAACATGTGATCTAGGTACATGTGATCTAGGTAATTGTGATTTAGGTACATGTGATCTAGATACAAGTGATCTAGGTACATGTGATCTAGGTACAAGTGATCTACGTAAAAGTGAACTAGGTACAAGTGATCTAGGTAACTGTGATCTAGGTACAAGTGATCTAGGTACATCTGATCTGGTACTTGTGATCTTGTACAAGTGATCTATGTTCATGTGATCTAGGTAAAAGTGATCAACGTAAAAGTGATCTAGGCACAAGTGATCTATGTACAAGTGATCTAGGTAAAAGTGATCTAGGCAAAAGTGATATGTGTACACGTGATCTATGTAAATGTTATGTAGGTACATGTGATCTAGGTAAATGTGATCTACGTAAAAGTGATCTAGGCAAAAGTGGTCTACGTACAAGTGATCTAGGTACAAGTGATGTAGGTAATTGTGATTTAGGTACATGTGATCTAGGTACAAGTGATCTAGGTACATGTGATCTAGGTAATTGTGATCTCGGTAAATGTGATCAACGTAGATGTGATCTAGGTAAATGTGATCTAGGCACAAGTGATCTAGGTAGATCTGAACTAAGTACAAGTGATCTAGGTACAAGTGATCGAGGTAAATGTGATCTAGCAACATGTGATCTAGGTACATGTGATCTAAGTAATTGTGATCTAGGTACATGTGATCTAGATACAAGTGATCTAGGTACATGTGATCTAGGTACAAGTGATCTGGGTAAAAGTGATCTAGGTACAAGTGATCTAGGTAATTGTGATCTAGGTACAAGTGATCTAGGTACATCTGATCTGGTACATGTGATCTGGTACAAGTGATCTACGTACATATGATCTAGGTACAAGTGATCAACGTAAAAGTGATCTAGGTACAAGTGATCTACGTGCAAGTGATCTAAGTAGATGTGATCTAGGTAATTGTGATCTAGGTACATGTGATCTAGGTAGATGTGATCTAGGTACATGTGATCTAGGTAAATGTGATCAAAGTAAATGTGATCTAGGTACATGTGATCTAGGTACATGTGTTCTAGGTAAAAGTGATCTAGGTTCATGCGATCTAGGTAATTGTGATCTAGGAAAGTGTGATCTTGGTACATGATATCCAGGTTCAAGTGATCTATGTACAAGTGATCTAGGTACAAGTGATCTAGATACAAGTGATCTAGGTACATGTGATCTAGGAACGTGTGATCTAGGTACATGTGATTTAGGTACAAGTGATCTAGGTGTAAGTGATCACTGTATTTGTGGTCGAGGTACATGTGATCTAGGTACAAGTCATCTGGGTACATCTGATCTATGTTCAAGTGATCTAGGTAAAAGTGATCTAGGTACATGTGATTTAGGTACAAGTGATCTAGGTGCAAGTGATCACTGTATTTGTGGTCGAGGTACATGTGATCTAGGTACAAGTGATTAAAGTACATATGATTTAGGTACATGTGATCTAGGTACACGTAATTTAGGTACAAGTGATCTAAGCAAAAGTGATGTAGGTTCAAGTGATCTACGTACAAGTGATCTAGGTACAAGTGATCTAGGTAATTGAGATTTAGGTACATGTGATCTAGGTACAAGTGATCTATTTACAAGTGATTTAGGTGCATGTGATCTAGGTACATGTGATCTAGGTAATTGTGATCTAGGTAATTGTGATCCAGGTATAAGTGATCTAGGTACAAGTGATCTAGGTACATGCGATCTAGGTAAATGTGATCTAGGTAATTGTGATCTAGATACATGTGATCTGGTATATGTGATCTAGACACAAGTGATCTACGTACAAGTGATCTAGGTACAAGTGATCTAGGTAATTGAGATTTAGGTACATGTGATCTAGGTTCAAGTGATCTAGGTACAAGTGATCTACGTACAAGTGATCTAGATACAAGTGATCTAGGTACATGTGATCTAGGAACATGTGATCTAGGTAAAAGTGATGTAGGTACAAGTGATCTAGGTACAAGTGATCGCGGTATTTGAGATCGAGGTACATGTGATCTAGGTACAAGTCATCTAGGTACATGTGATCTATGTTCAAGTGATCTAGGTAAAAGTGATCAAGGAACATGTGATTTAGGTACAAGTAATCTAGGTACATGTGATCTAGGTACACGTAATTTAGGTACAAGTGATCTAAGCAAAAGTGATCTAGGCACAAATGATCTACGTACAAGTGATCTAGGTACAAGTGATCTAGGTAATTGAGATTTAGGTACATGTGATCTAGGTACAAGTGATCTATTTACAAGTGATTTAGGTGCATGTGATCTATCTACATGTGATCTAGGTAATTGTGATCTAGGTAATTGTGATCCAGGTATGAGTGATCTAGGTACAAGTGATCTAGGTACATGTGATCTAGGTACAAGTGATCAAGGTAAAAGTGATCTAGGTTCAAGTAATCTACGTACAAGTGATCTAGCTACAAGTGATCTAGGTAATTAAGATCTAGGTACATGTGATCTAGGTACAAGTGATCTAGGTACATGTGATCTGGTACATGTGATCTAGGTACAACTGATCTAGGCACATGTGATCTAGGTACAAGTTATCTAGGTAAAAGTGATCTAGGCACAAGTGATCTACGTACAAATGATCTAGCTACAAGTGATCTAGGTAATTAAGATCTAGGTACATGTGATCTAGGTACAAGTGATCTAGGTACATGTGATCTAGGTAAATGTGATCAACGTAAATGTAATGTTGGCTATTGTGATCTAGGTACATGTGATCTAGGCAAGTGATGTGTGATCTAGGTACATGTGATCTAGGTACATGTGATCTAGGTACATGTGATCTAGGTAATTGTGATCTAGGTACATGTGACCTAGGTAATTGTGATTTAGGTACAAGTGATCTAGGTACATGTGATCTAGGTACAAGTGATCTAGGTTCATGTGATCTAGGTACATGTGATCTAGGTACAAGTGATCTAGTTACAAGGAATTTAGGTGCATGTGATCTAGGTGCATGTGGTCTAGGTAATTGTGATCTAGGTAATTGTGATCCAGGTATAAGTGATCTAGGTACAAGTGATCTAGGTACATGTGATCTAGGTACAAGTGATCAAGGTAAAAGTGATCTAGGTTCAAGTAATCTACGTACAAGTGATCTAGCTACAAGTGATCTAGGTAATTAAGATCTAGGTACATGTGATCTAGGTACAAGTGATCTAGGTACATGTGATCTGGTACATGTGATCTAGGTACAACTGATCTAGGCACATGTGATCTAGGTACAAGTTATCTAGGTAAAAGTGATCTAGGCACAAGTGATCTACGTACAAGTGATCTAGCTACAAGTGATCTAGGTAATTAAGATCTAGGTACATGTGATCTAGGTACAAGTGATCTAGGTACATGTGATCTAGGTAAATGTGATCAACGTAAATGTAATGTTGGCTATTGTGATCTAGGTACATGTGATCTAGGCAATTGTGATCTAGGTACATGTGATCTAGGTACATGTGATCTAGGTACATGTGATCTAGGTAATTGTGATCTAGGTACATGTGACCTAGGTAATTGTGATTTAGGTACAAGTGATCTAGGTACATGTGATCTAGGTACAAGTGATCTAGGTTCATGTGATCTAGGTACATGTGATCTAGGTACAAGTGATCTAGTTACAAGGAATTTAGGTGCATGTGATCTAGGTGCATGTGGTCTAGGTAATTGTGATCTAGGTAATTGTGATCCAGGTATAAGTGATCTAGGTACAAGTGGTCTAGGTACATGTGATCTAGGTACAAGTGATCAAGGTAAATGTGATCTAGGTTCAAGTAATCTAGGTAATTGTGATCTATGTAAATGTGATCTAGGTACACGTGATCTGGTACATGTGATCTAGGTACAAGTGATCTAGGTACATGTGATCTAGGTACAAGTGATCAAGGTAAAAGTGATCTAGGAACAAGTGATCTACGTACAAGTGATCTACGTACAAGTGATCTAGGTACATGTCATCTAGGTAAATGTGATCAACGTAAATGTGATCTTGGTTGTTGTGATCTAGGTACATTTGATCTAGGCAATTGTGATCTAGGTACATGTGATCTAGGTACATGTGATCTACGTACAAGTGATCTAGGTACATGTGATCTAGGTACATGTGATCTAGGTACATTTGATCTAGGTATATGCAAGCTAGGTAATTGTGATCTAGGAACATGTGATCTAGGTAAAAGTGATCTAGGTACAAGTGATCACGGTATTTGTGATCTAGGTACATGTGATCTAGGTGCATGTGATGTATGTTCAAGTGATCTAGGTAAAAGTGATCAAGGTACATGTGATTTAGGTACAAGTGGTATAGGTACATGTGATCTAGGTACAAGTGATCTAGGTAATTGTGATCTAGGTACACGTGATTTAGGTAAAAGTGATCTAGGCACAAGTGATCTACGTACAAGTGATCTACGTACAAGTGATCTAGGTAATTGTGATCTAGGTACATGTGATCTAGGTACAAGTGATCTAGGTACATGTCATCTAGGTAAATGTGATCAACGTAAATGTGATCTTGGTTGTTGTGATCTAGGTACATTTGATCTAGGCAATTGTGATCTAGGTATATGTGATCTAGGTACATGTGATCTAGGTACAAGTGATCTAGGTACATGTGATCTAGATACATGTGATCTAGGTACATTTGATCTAGGTATATGCAAGCTAGGTAATTGTGATCTAGGAACATGTGATCTAGGTAAAAGTGATCTAGGTACAAGTGATTTAGGTACAAGTGATCACGATATTTGTGATCTAGGTACATGTGATCTAGGTGCATGTGATCTATGTTCAAGTGATCTAGGTAAAAGTGATCAAGGTACCTGTGATTTAGGTACAAGTGGTATAGGTACATGTGATCTAGGTACAAGTGATCTAGGTAATTGTGATCTAGGTACACGTGATTTAGGTACAAGTGATCTATGTAAAAGTGATCTAGGTACATGTGATCTAGGTACATGTGATCTATGTACATGTGATCTAGGTACAAGTGATGAAGGTTCATGTGATCTAGGTACATGTGATCCAGGAACATGTGATCTAGTTACAAGTGATTTAGGTACAAGTGATCTAGGTAATTGTGATCTAGGTAATTGTGATCTAGGTAATTGTGATCCAGGTATAAGTGATCTATGTACAAGTGATCTAGGTACATGTGATATAGGTACAAGTGATCAAGGTAAAAGTGATCTAGGTTCAAGTAATCTAGGTAATTGTGATCTATGTAGATGTGATCTAGGTACATGTGATCTGGTACATGTGATCTAGGTACAGCTGATCTAGGTAAAAGTGATCTAGGCACAAGTGATCTACGTACAAGTGATCTAGGTACAAGTGATCTAGGTAATTGTGATCTAGGTACATGTGATCTGGGTAAATGTGATCAACGTAAATGTGATCTTGGTAATTGTGATCTAGGTACATGTGATCTAGGCAATTGTGATCTAGGTACATGTGATCTAGGTACATGTGATCTAGGTAGAAGTGATATAGGCACATGTGCTCTAGGCACATGTGATCTAGGTACAAGTGATCTAGGTATATGCAAGCTAGGTAATTGTGATCTAGGAACATTTTATCTAGGTAAAAGTGATCTAGGTACAAGTGATCACGGTATTTGTGATCTAGGTACATGTGATCTAGGTACATGTGATCTAGGTACATGCGATCTATGTTCAAGTGATGTATGTAAAAGTGATCTAGGTACAAGTGATCTAGGTACAAGTGATCTAGGTACATGTGATCTAGGTAATTGTGATCTAGATACAAGTGATCTGGGTACATGTGATCTAGGTACATTTGATCTAGGTACAAGTGATCTAGGTACAAGTGATGAAAGTACATGTGATCTAGGTACATGTGATCTAGGTACATTTGACCTAGTTACAAGTGATTTAGGTACATGTGATCTAGGTACATGTGATCTAGGTATTTGTGATCTAGGTACAAATGATCTAGGTACAAGTAATCTAGGTACATGTGATCTAGGTAAATGTGATCAACGTAAATGTGATGTATGTAATTGTGATCTATGTACATGTGATCTAGGTAATTGTGATCTAGGTACATGTGATTTAGGTACATGTGATAAAGGTAGAAGTGATCTAGGTACATGTGATCTATTTACATGTGATCTATGTAAAAGTTATCTAGGTAAATGTGATCTAGGTAATTGTGATCTAGGAACATGTGATCTAGGTTAAAGTGATCTAGGTACAAGTGATCACGGTATTTGTGTTCACGGTATTTGTGATCTAGGTACATGTGATCTAGGTACAAGTGATCTAGGTACATGTGATCTAGGTTCAAGTGATCTAGGCACAAGTGATCTAGGTACAAGTGATAACGGTATTTGTGATCTAAGTACATGTGATCTAGGTGCAAGTGATCTAGGTACATGTGATCTATGTTCAAGTGATCTAGGTAAAAGTGATCTAAGTACATGTGATTTAGGTACAAGTGATCTAGGTACATGTGATCTAGGTACAAGTGGTCTAGGTAGATGTGATCTAGGTAAATTTGATCTACGTAAAAGTGATCTAGGCACAAGTGATCTACGTACAAGTGATCTAGGAACATGTGATCTCGGCAATTGTGATTTAGGTACAAGTGATCTAGGTACAAGTGATCTAGGTTCATGTGATCTAGGTACATGTGATCTAGGTACAAGTGATCTAGTTACAAGGAATTTAGGTGCATGTGATCTAGGTGCATGTGATCTAGGTAATTGTGATCTAGGTAATTGTGATCCAGGTATAAGTGATCTAGGTACAAGTGATCTAGGTACATGTGATCTAGGTACAAGTGATCAAGGTAAATGTGATCTAGGTTCAAGTAATCTAGGTAATTGTGATCTATGTAAATGTGATCTAGGTACACGTGATCTGGTACATGTGATCTAGGTACAAGTGATCTAGGTACATGTGATCTAGGTACAAGTGATCAAGGTAAAAGTGATCTAGGCACAAGTGATCTACGTACAAGTGATCTACGTACAAGTGATCTACGTACAAGTGATCTAGGTAATTGTGATCTAGGTACATGTGATCTAGGTACAAGTGATCTAGGTACATGTCATCTAGGTAAATGTGATCAACGTAAATGTGATCTTGGTTGTTGTGATCTAGGTACATTTGATCTAGGCAATTGTGATCTAGGTACATGTGATCTAGGTACATGTGATCTACGTACAAGTGATCTAGGTACATGTGATCTAGGTACATGTGATCTAGGTACATTTGATCTAGGTATATGCAAGCTAGGTAATTGTGATCTAGGAACATGTGATCTAGGTAAAAGTGATCTAGGTACAAGTGATCACGGTATTTGTGATCTAGGTACATGTGATCTAGGTGCATGTGATCTATGTTCAAGTGATCTAGGTAAAAGTGATCAAGGTACATGTGATTTAGGTACAAGTGGTATAGGTACATGTGATCTAGGTACAAGTGATCTAGGTAATTGTGATCTAGGTACACGTGATTTAGGTAAAAGTGATCTAGGCACAAGTGATCTACGTACAAGTGATCTACGTACAAGTGATCTAGGTAATTGTGATCTAGGTACATGTGATCTAGGTACAAGTGATCTAGGTACATGTCATCTAGGTAAATGTGATCAACGTAAATGTGATCTTGGTTGTTGTGATCTAGGTACATTTGATCTAGGCAATTGTGATCTAGGTATATGTGATCTAGGTACATGTGATCTAGGTACAAGTGATCTAGGTACATGTGATCTAGGTACATGTGATCTAGGTACATTTGATCTAGGTATATGCAAGCTAGGTAATTGTGATCTAGGAACATGTGATCTAGGTAAAAGTGATCTAGGTACTAGTGATTTAGGTACAAGTGATCACGATATTTGTGATCTAGGTACATGTGATCTAGGTGCATGTGATCTATGTTCAAGTGATCTAGGTAAAAGTGATCAAGGTACCTGTGATTTAGGTACAAGTGGTATAGGTACATGTGATGTAGGTACAAGTGATCTAGGTAATTGTGATCTAGGTACACGTGATTTAGGCACAAGTGATCTATGTAAAAGTGATCTAGGTACATGTGATCTAGGTACATGTGATCTATGTACATGTGATCTAGGTACAAGTGATGAAGGTTCATGTGATCTAGGTACATGTGATCCAGGTACATGTGATCTAGTTACAAGTGATTTAGGTACAAGTGATCTAGGTAATTGTGATCTAGGTAATTGTGATCTAGGTAATTGTGATCCAGGTATAAGTGATCTATGTACAAGTGATCTAGGTACATGTGATATAGGTACAAGTGATCAAGGTAAAAGTGATCTAGGTTCAAGTAATCTAGGTAATTGTGATCTATGTAGATGTGATCTAGGTACATGTGATCTGGTACATGTGATCTAGGTACAGCTGATCTAGGTAAAAGTGATCTAGGCACAAGTGATCTACGTACAAGTGATCTAGGTACAAGTGATCTAGGTAATTGTGATCTAGGTACATGTGATCTGGGTAAATGTGATCAACGTAAATGTGATCTTGGTAATTGTGATCTAGGTACATGTGATCTAGGCAATTGTGATCTAGGTACATGTGATCTAGGTACATGTGATGTAGGTAGAAGTGATATAGGCACATGTGCTCTAGGCACATGTGATCTAGGTACAAGTGATCTAGTTATATGCAAGCTAGGTAATTGTGATCTAGGAACATTTTATCTAGGTAAAAGTGATCTAGGTACAAGTGATCACGGTATTTGTGATCTAGGTACATGTGATCTAGGTACATGTGATCTAGGTACATGCGATCTATGTTCAAGTGATGTATGTAAAAGTGATCTAGGTACAAGTGATATAGGTACATGTGATCTAGGTACAAGTGATCTAGGTACAAGTGATCTAGGTACATGTGATCTAGGTAATTGTGATCTAGATACAAGTGATCTGGGTACATGTGATCTAGGTACATTTGATCTAGGTACAAGTGATCTAGGTACAAGTGATGAAAGTACATGTGATCTAGGTACATGTGATCTAGGTACATTTGACCTAGTTACAAGTGATTTAGGTACATGTGATCTAGGTACATGTGATCTAGGTATTTGTGATCTAGGTACAAGTGATCTAGGTACAAGTAATCTAGGTACATGTGATCTAGGTAAATGTGATCAACGTAAATGTGATGTATGTAATTGTGATCTATGTACATGTGATCTAGGTAATTGTGATCTAGGTACATGTGATTTAGGTACATGTGATAAAGGTAGAAGTGATCTAGGTACATGTGATCTATTTATATGTGATCTAGGTACAAGTGATCGAGGTACATGTGATCTAGGTAATTGTGATCTAGGAACATGTGATCTAGGTTAAAGTGATCTAGGTACAAGTGATCACGGTATTTGTGTTCACTGTGTATTTGTGATCTAGGTACATGTGATCTAGGTACAAGTGATCTAGGTACATGTGATCTAGGTTCAAGTGATCTAGGTACAAGTGATCTAGGTACAAGTGATCTAGGTATTTGTGATCTAAGTACATGTGATCTAGGTGCAAGTGATCTAGGTACATGTGATCTATGTTCAAGTGATCTAGGTAAAAGTGATCTAAGTACATGTGATTTAGGTACAAGTGATCTAGGTACAAGTGATCTAGGTACAAGTGGTCTAGGTAGATGTGATCTAGGTAAATTTGATCTACGTAAAAGTGATCTAGGCACAAGTGATCTACGTACAAGTGATCTAGGAACATGTGATCTCGGCAATTGTGATTTAGGTACAAGTGATCTAGGTACAAGTGATCTAGGTACATGTGATCTAGGTAATTGTGATCTACGTACATGTGATCTAGGTAATTGTGATCTACGTACATGTGATCTAGGTAATTGTGATCTAGGTACAAGTGATCTGGGTACCTGTGATCTAGGTACATTTGATCTAGGTACAAGTGATCTAGGTACAAGTGATGAAAGTACATGTGATCTAGGTACATGTGATCTAGGTACATTTGACCTAGTTACAAGTGATTTAGGTAAATGTGATCTAGGTACATGTGATCTAGGTATTTGTGATCTAGGTACAAGTGATCTAGGTACAAGTAATCTAGGTACATGTGATCTAGGTAAATGTGATCAACGTAAATGTGATGTATGTAATTGTGATCTATGTACATGTGATCTAGGTAATTGTGATCTGTGATCTAGGTACATGTGATTTAGGTACATGTGATAAAGGTAGAAGTGATCTAGGTACATGTGATCTAGGTACATGTGATCTATGTAAAAGTGATCTAGGTACATGTGATCTAGGTAATTGTGATCTAGGAACATGTGATCTGGTAAAAGTGATCTAGGTACAAGTGATCTCGGTATTTGTGATCACGGTATTTGTGATCTAGGTACATGTGATCTAGGTACAAGTGATCTAGGTACATGTGATCTAGGTTCAAGTGATCTAGGTACAAGTGATCTAGGTACAAGTGATCTAGATACAAGTGATCTAGGTACATGTGATCTAGGAACATGTGATCTAGGTAAAAGTGATCTATGTACAAGTGATCTAGGTACAAGTGATAACGGTATTTGTGATCTAAGTACATGTGATCTAGGTGCAAGTGATCTAGGTACATGTGATCTATGTTCAAGTGATCTAGGTAAAAGTGATCTAAGTACATGTGATTTAGGTACAAGTGATCTAGGTACATGTGATCTAGGTACAAGTGATCTAGGTACATGTGATCTAGGTAATTGTGATCTAGGTACAAGTGATCTGGGTACATGTGATCTAGGTACATTTGATCTAGGTACAAGTGATCTAGGTACAAGTGATGAAAGTACATGTGATCTAGGTACATGTGATCTAGGTACATTTGACCTAGTTACAAGTGATTTAGGTACATGTGATCTAGGTACATGTGATCTAGGTATTTGTGATCTAGGTACAAGTGATCTAGGTACAAGTGATCTAGGTACATGTGATCTAGGTAAATGTGATCAAGGTAAATGTGATGTATGTACATGTGTGATCTATGTACATGTGATCTAGGTAAATGTGATCTAGGTACATGTGATCTAGGTACATGTGATCTAGGTAGAAGTGATCTAGGTACATGTGATCTAGGTACATGTGATCTAGGTACAAGTGATCTAGGTACATGTGATCTAGGTAATTGTGATCTAGGAACATGTGATCTAGGTTAAAGTGATCTAGGTACAAGTGATCTCGGTATTTGTGATTCAGGTATTTGTGATCTAGGTACATGTGATCTAGGTACAAGTGATCTAGGTACATGTGATCTAGGTTCAAGTGATCTAGGCACAAGTGATCTAGGTACAAGTGATCTAGGTATTTGTGATCTAGGTACATGTGATCTAGGTGCAAGTGATCTAGGTACATGTGATCTAGGTTCAAGTGATCTAGGTAAAAGTGATCTAGGTACATGTGATTTAGGTACAAGTGATCTAGGTACATGTGATCTAGGTACAAGTGATCTAGGTACATGTGATCTAGGTACATGTGATCTAGGTACAAGTGATCTAGGTAAAAGTGATCTAGGTACATGTGATCTAGGTACATGTGATCTAGGTAATTGTGATCTAGGTACATTGTGATCTAGGTACATGTGATCTAGGTACATGTGATCTAGGTACATGTGATCTAGGTACATGTGATCTAGGTACATGTGATCTAGGTACAAGTGATCTAGGTACAAGTGATCTAGGTACATGTGATCTAGGTACAAGTGATCTAGGTACATGTGATCTAGGTACATGTGATCTAGGTACATGTGATCTAGGTACATGTGATCACAAGTGATCTAGGTACATGTGATCTAGGTACAAGTGATCTAGGTACATGTGATCTAGGTACATGTGATCTAGGTACAAGTGATCTAGGTACAAGTGATCTAGGTACATGTGATCTAGGTACATGTGATCTAGGTAAATGTGATCTAGGTATGTAATCTAGGTAATTGTGATCTAGGTACATGTGATCTAGGTACATGATCTAGGTACATGTGATCTAGGTACATGTGATCTAGGTACATGTGATCTAGGTACATGTGCAGGTGCAATTGTGATCTAGGTACATGTGATCTATGGTACAAGTGATCTAGGTACAAGTGATCTAGGTACATGTGATCTAGGTACATGTGATCTAGGTACATGTGATCTAGGTACATGTGATCTAGGTACATGTGATCTAGGTACATGTGATCTAGGTACAAGTGATCTAGGTACATGTGATCTAGGTACAAGTGATCTAGGTACATGTGATCTAGGTACAAGTGATCTAGGTAATTGTGATCTAGGTACATGTGATCTAGGTACATGTGATCTAGGTACATGTGATCTAGGTACATGTGATCTAGGTAATTGTGATCTAGGTACATGTGATCTAGGTAATTGTGATCTAGGTACATGTGATCTAGGTACATGTGATCTAGGTACATGTGATCTAGGTACAAGTGATCTAGGTACAAGTGATCTAGGTACATGTGATCTAGGTACATGTGATCTAGGTACATGTGATCTAGGTACAAGTGATCTAGGTACATGTGATCTAGGTACATGTGATCTAGGTAATTGTGATCTAGGTACAAGTGATCTAGGTACATGTGATCTAGGTACATGTGATCTAGGTACATGTGATCTAGGTAAATGTGATCTAGGTACATGTGATCTAGGTACATGTGATCTAGGTAATTGTGATCTAGGTACATGTGATCTAGGTACATGTGATCTAGGTACAAGTGATCTAGGTACATGTGATCTAGGTACATGTGATCTAGGTAATGTGATCTAGGTACATGTGATCTAGGTACATGTGATCTAGGTACATGTGATCTAGGTAAAAGTGATCTAGGTACAAGTGATCTAGGTACATGTGATCTAGGTACATGTGATCTAGGTACAAGTGATCTAGGTACATGTGATCTAGGTACATGTGATCTAGGTACAAGTGATCTAGGTACAAGTGATCTAGGTACAAGTGATCTAGGTACATGTGATCTAGGTACATGTGATCTAGGTACAAGTGATCTAGGTACAAGTGATCTAGGTACAAGTGATCTAGGTAATTGTGATCTAGGTACATGTGATCTAGGTACAAGTGATCTAGGTACATGTGATCTAGGTACATGTGATCTAGGTAAATGTGATCTAGGTACATGTGATCTAGGTACAAGTGATCTAGGTACATGTGATCTAGGTACATGTGATCTAGGTACATGTGATCTAGGTACAAGTGATCTAGGTACAAGTGATCTAGGTACAAGTGATCTAGGTACATGTGATCTAGGTACAATGTGATCTAGGTATGATCTAGGTGTGATCTAGGTACAATGTGATCTAGGTACATGTGATCTAGGTACATGTGATCTAGGTACATGTGATCTAGGTACATGTGATCTAGGTACATGTGATCTAGGTACATGTGATCTAGGTACAAGTGATCTAGGTACATGTGATCTAGGTACATGTGATCTAGGTACATGTGATCTAGGTACAAGTGATCTAGGTACATGTGATCTAGGTACATGTGATCTAGGTACATGTGATCTAGGTACAAGTGATCTAGGTACAAGTGATCTAGGGTACATGTGATCTAGGTACATGTGATCTAGGTACAAGTGATCTAGGTACATGTGATCTAGGTACATGTGATCTAGGTACATGTGATCTAGGTACATGTGATCTAGGTACAAGTGATCTAGGTACATGTGATCTAGGTACATGTGATCTAGGTACATGTGATCTAGGTACATGTGATCTAGGTACATGTGATCTAGGTACATGTGATCTAGGTAGATGTGATCTAGGTACATGTGATCTAGGTACATGTGATCTAGGTACATGTGATCTAGGTACATGTGATCTAGGTACATGTGATCTAGGTAAAAGTGATCTAGGTACATGTGATCTAGGTACATGTGATCTGGGTACATGTGATCTAGGTAAAGTGATCTAGGTACAAATGTGATCTAGGTACATGTGATCTAGGTACAAGTGATCTAGGTACATGTGATCTAGGTACATGTGATCTAGGTACATGTGATCTAGGTACAAGTGATCTAGGTACAAGTGATCTAGGTACAAGTGATCTAGGTACAAGTGATCTAGGTACATGTGATCTAGGTACATGTGATCTAGGTACATGTGATCTAGGTACAAGTGATCTAGGTACAAGTGATCTAGGTAAATGTGATCTAGGTACATGTGATCTAGGTACAAGTGATCTAGGTACATGTGATCTAGGTACAAGTGATCTAGGTAAAAGTGATCTAGGTACATGTGATCTAGGTACAAGTGATCTAGGTACATGTGATCTAGGGTGACAGGTACATGTGATCTAGGTACATGTGATCTAGGTACGTGTGATCTAGGTACAAGTGATCTAGGTACATGTGATCTAGGTACATGTGATCTAGGTACATGTGATCTAGGTACAAGTGTGATGGATCTAGGTACATGTGATCTAGGTACATGTGATCTAGGTACATGTGATCTAGGTACAAGTGATCTAGGTACATGTGATCTAGGTACATGTGATCTAGGTAATTGTGATCTAGGTACATGTGATCTAGGTACATGTGATCTAGGTACATGTGATCTAGGTACAAGTGATCTAGGTAAAAGTGATCTAGGTACATGTGATCTAGGTACAAGTGATCTAGGTACATGTGATCTAGGTACAAATGTGATCTAGTGGTACATGTGATCTAGGTACATGTGATCTAGGTACAAGTGATCTAGGTACATGTGATCTAGGTACAAGTGATCTAGGTACATGTGATCTAGGTACATTGTGATCTAGGTACATGTGATCTAGGTAATTGTGATCTAGGTACATGTGATCTAGGTACATGTGATCTAGGTACATGTGATCTAGGTACATGTGATCTAGGTACATGTGATCTAGGTACATGTGATCTAGGTACATGTGATCTAGGTACCTGTGATCTAGGTACACAGTGATCTAGGTACAAGTGATCTAGGTACAAGTGATCTAGGTACATGTGATCTAGGTCATGTGATCTAGGTACATGTGATCTAGGTACATGTGATCTAGGTACATGTGATCTAGGTACATGTGATCTAGGTACATGTGATCTAGGTACATGTGATCTAGGTACATGTGATCTAGGTACATGTGATCTAGGTACATGTGATCTAGGTAGATGTGATCTAGGTAAATGTGATCTAGGTAATTGTGATCTAGGTACATGTGATCTAGGTAATTGTGATCTAGGTACATGTGATCTAGGTACATGTGATCTAGGTACAAGTGATCTAGGTACATGTGATCTAGGTACATGTGATCTAGGTACATGTGATCTAGGTACATGTGATCTAGGTAATTGTGATCTAGGAACATGTGATCTAGGTAAAAGTGATCTAGGTACAAGTGATCTAGGTACATGTGATCTAGGTACATGTGATCTAGGTACATGTGATCTAGGTACAAGTGATCTAGGTACATGTGATCTAGGTACATGTGATCTAGGCACAAGTGATCTAGGTACATGTGATCTAGGTACAAGTGATCTAGGTACATGTGATCTAGGTACATGTGATCTAGGTAAAAGTGATCTAGGTACAAGTGATCTAGGTACATGTGATCTACGGTATTTGTGATCTAAGGTACATGTGATCTAGGTACATGTGATCTAGGTACATGTGATCTAGGTACATGTGATCTAGGTACAAGTGATCTAGGTACATGTGATTTAGGTACAAGTGATCTAGGTACATGTGATCTAGGTACAAGTGATCTAGGTACATGTGATCTAGGTACATGTGATCTAGGTACAAGTGATCTAGGTAAAAGTGATCTAGGTACAAGTGATCTAGGTACATGTGATCTAGGTAATTGTGATCTAGGTAATTGTGATCTAGGTACATGTGATCTAGGTAATTGTGATCTACGTACATGTGATCTAGGTAATTGTGATCTAGGTACATGTGATCTAGGTAATTGTGATCTAGGTACAAGTGATCTGGGTACAAGTGATCTAGGTACAAGTGATCTAGGTACAAGTGATCTAGGTACATGTGATCTAGGTACATGTGATCTAGGTACATGTGATCTAGGTACAAGTGACCTAGGTACAAGTGATCTAGGTACAAGTGATCTAGGTACATGTGATCTAGGTACAAGTGATCTAGGTACAAGTGATCTAGGTACAAGTGATCTAGGTACATGTGATCTAGGTAAATGTGATCTGGGTAAATGTGATCTAGGTAATTGTGATCTAGGTACATGTGATCTAGGTAATTGTGATCTAGGTACATGTGATCTAGGTACATGTGATCTAGGTAGAAGTGATCTAGGTACATGTGATCTAGGTACATGTGATCTAGGTACATGTGATCTAGGTACATGTGATCTAGGTAAAAGTGATCTAGGAACATGTGATCTAGGTTAAAGTGATCTAGGTACAAGTGATCACGGTATTTGTGTTCACGGTATTTGTGATCTAGGTACATGTGATCTAGGTACAAGTGATCTAGGTACATGTGATCTAGGTTCAAGTGATCTAGGCACAAGTGATCTAGGTACAAGTGATCTGGGTATTTGTGATCTAGGTACATGTGATCTAGGTGCAAGTGATCTAGGTACATGTGATCTATGTTCAAGTGATCTAGGTAAAAGTGATCTAGGTACATGTGATCTAGGTACATGTGAGTGATCTGGGTACATGTGATCTAGGTACAAGTGATCTAGGTACATGTGATCTAGGTACATGTGATCTAGGTACAATGTGATCTAGGTACAAGTGATCTAGGTACAAGTGATCTAGGTACATGTGATCTAGGTACATGTGATCTAGGTACTTGTGATCTAGGTACAAGTGATCTAGGTACATGTGATCTAGGTAATTGTGATCTAGGTACATGTGATCTAGGTACAAGTGATCTAGGTACAAGTGATCTGGGTACCTGTGATCTAGGTACATTTGATCTAGGTACAAGTGATCTAGGTACAAGTGATGAAAGTACATGTGATCTAGATCACATGTGCCCTGGGTAGCCTCAGATCATGTAACTGTGATCTAGGTACCTAGATCTAGGTGTTCACATGTGACCTAGATCATAAATGTGATCACAAATACCGTGATCACTTAGGTATCACTTGATCTAGATCATGTGATCTAGATCACCACATCCTCGATCACATGATCTAGGTAAATGTGATCTAGGTACATTTGACCTAGTTACAAGTGATTTAGGTACATGTGATCTAGGTACATGTGATCTAGGTAAATGTGATCAACGTAAATGTGATGTATGTAATTGTGATCTAGGTACATGTGATTTAGGTACATGTGATAAAGGTAGAAGTGATCTAGGTACATGTGATCTATTTTCATGTGATCTATATAAAAGTGATCTAGGTACATGTGATCGAGGTAATTGTGATCTAGGAACATGTGATCTAGGTTAAAGTGATCTAGGTACAAGAGATCACGGTATTTGTGTTCACGGTATTTGTGATCTAGGTACATGTGATCTAGGTACAAGTGATCTAGGTACATGTGATCTAGGTTCAAGTGATCTAGGCACAAGTGATCTAGGTACAAGTGATCTAGATACAAGTGATCTAGGTACATGTGATCTAGGAACATGTGATCTAGGTAAAAGTGATCTATGTACAAGTGATCTAGGTACAAGTGATAACGGTATTTGTGATCTAAGTACATGTGATCTAGGTGCAAGTGATCTAGGTACATGTGATCTAGGTTCAAGTGATCTAGGTAAAAGTGATCTAAGTACATGTGATTTAGGTACAAGTGATCTAGGTACATGTGATCTAGGTACAAGTGATCTAGGTACATGTGATCTAGGTAATTGTGATCTAGGTACAAGTGATATGGGTACATGTGATCTAGGTACATTTGATCTAGGTACAAGTGATCTAGGTACAAGTGATCTAAAGTACATGTGATCTAGGGTACATGTGATCTAGGTACATGTGACCTAGTTACAAGTGATTTAGGTACATGTGATCTAGGTACATGTGATCTAGGTATTTGTGATCTAGGTACAAGTGATCTAGGTACAAGTAATCTAGGGGTACATGTGATCTAGGTAAATGTGATCAGGGTAAATGTGATCTAGGTAATTGTGATCTATGTACATGTGATCTAGGTAATTGTGATCTAGGTACATGTGATCTAGGGTGCAAGTGATCTAGGTTCATGTGATCTATGTACAAGTGATCTAGGTACAAGTGATCTAAGTACATGTGATCTAGGTACAAGTGATCTAGGTACAAGTGATCTAGGTACAAGTGATCTAGGTACATGTGATCTAGGTACATGTGATCTAGGTACAAGTGATCTATGTAAAAGTGTTCTAGGTACAAGTGATCTAGGTACATGTGATCTAGGTAAATGTGATCTAGGTAATTGTGATCTAGGTAAATGTGATCTAGGTACATGTGATCTAGGTAATTGTGATCTAGGTACATGTGATCTAGGTAATTGTGATCTAGGTACATGTGATCTAGGTAATTGTGATCTAGGTACAAGTGATCTGGGTACATGTGATCTAGGTACATTTGATCTAGGTACAAGTGATCTAGGTACAAGTGATCTAGGTACATGTGATCTAGGTACATGTGATCTAGGTACATGTGATCTAGGTACAAGTGATCTAGGTACATGTGATCTAGGTACATGTGATCTAGGTAATTGTGATCTAGGTACAAGTGATCTAGGTACAAGTGATCTAGGTACATGTGATCTAGGTAAAATGTGATCTAGGTAAATGTGATGTAGGTACATTGTGATCTAGGTACATGTGATCTAGGTAATTGTGATCTAGGTTCATGTGATCTAGGTACAAGTGATCTATGTGGATCTAGGTACAAGTGATCTAGGTACATGTGATCTAGGTTCAAGTGATCTAGGTACAAGTGATCTAGGTACAAGTGATCTAGGTACAAGTGATCTAGGTACATGTGATCTAGGAACATGTGATCTAGGTACAAGTGATCTAGGTACAAGTGATCTAGGTACATGTGATCTAGGTAATTGTGATCTAGGTACATGTGATCTAGGTACAAGTGATCTAGGTACATGTGATCTAGGTACATGTGATCTAGGTAAAAGTGATCTAGGTACATGTGATCTAGGTACAAGTGATCTGGGTACATGTGATCTAGGTACATGTGATCTAGGTACATGTGATCTATGTTCAAGTGATCTAGGTAAAAGTGATCTAAGGTACATGTGATCTAGGTACAAGTGATCTAGGTACATGTGATCTAGGTACAAGTGATCTAGGTACATGTGATCTAGGTACATGTGATTTAGGTACAAGTGATCTATGTACAAGTGATCTAGGTACAAGTGATCTAGGTACATGTGATCTAGGTAATTGTGATCTAGGTACATGTGATCTAGGTACAAGTGATCTAGGTACATGTGATCTAGGTAATTGTGATCTAGGTACATGTGATCTAGGTAATTGTGATCTAGGTACATGTGATCTAGGTAATTGTGATCTAGGTACAAGTGATCTGGGTACCTGTGATCTAGGTACATGTGATCTAGGTACAAGTGATCTAGGTACAAGTGATCTAAGTACATGTGATCTAGGTACATGTGATCTAGGTACATTTGACCTAGTTACAAGTGATCTAGGTACATGTGATCTAGGTAATTGTGATCTAGGTACAAGTGATATGGGTACATGTGATCTAGGTACATTTGATCTAGGTACAAGTGATCTAGGTACAAGTGATGAAAGTACATGTGATCTAGGTACATGTGATCTAGGTACATTTGACCTAGTTACAAGTGATTTAGGTACATGTGATCTAGGTACATGTGATCTAGGTATTTGTGATCTAGGTACAAGTGATCTAGGTACAAGTAATCTAGGTACATGTGATCTAGGTAAATGTGATCAACGTAAATGTGATGTATGTAATTGTGATCTATGTACATGTGATCTAGGTAATTGTGATCTAGGTTCAAGTGATCTAGGCACAAGTGATCTAGGTACAAGTGATCTAGGTACATGTGATCTAGGTTCAAGTGATCTAGGCACAAGTGATCTAGGTACAAGTGATCTAGATACAAGTGATCTAGGTACATGTGATCTAGGAACATGTGATCTAGGTAAAAGTGATCTATGTACAAGTGATCTAGGTACAAGTGATAACGGTATTTGTGATCTAAGTACATGTGATCTAGGTGCAAGTGATCTACGTACATGTGATCTAGGTACATGTGATCTAGGTAAAAGTGATCTAAGTACATGTGATTTAGGTACAAGTGATCTAGGTACATGTGATCTAGGTACAAGTGATCTAGGTACATGTGATCTATGTTCAAGTGATCTATGTAAAAGTGATCTAAGTACATGTGATCTAGGTACAAGTGATCTAGGTACATGTGATCTAGGTACAAGTGATCTAGGTACATGTGATCTAGGTACATGTGATTTAAGTACAAGTGATCTATGTAAAAGTGTTCTAGGTACAAGAGATCTAGGTACATGTGATCTAGGTAATTGTGATCTAGGTACTTGTGATCTAGGTACAAGTGATCTAGGTACATGTGATCTAGGTAATTGTGATCTACGTACATGTGATCTAGGTAATTGTGATCTAGGTACATGTGATCTAGGTAATTGTGATCTAGGTACAAGTGATCTGGGTACCTGTGATCTAGGTACATTTGATCTAGGTACAAGTGATCTAGGTACAAGTGATGAAAGTACATGTGATCTAGGTACATGTGATCTAGGTACATTTGACCTAGTTACAAGTGATCTAGGTACATGTGATCTAGGTAATTGTGATCTAGGTACAAGTGATATGGGTACATGTGATCTAGGTACATTTGATCTAGGTACAAGTGATCTAGGTACAAGTGATGAAAGTACATGTGATCTAGGTACATGTGACCTAGGTACATTTGACCTAGTTACAAGTGATTTAGGTACATGTGATCTAGGTACATGTGATCTAGGTATTTGTGATCTAGGTACAAGTGATCTAGGTACAAGTAATCTAGGTACATGTGATCTAGGTAAATGTGATCAACGTAAATGTGATGTATGTAATTGTGATCTATGTACATGTGATCTAGGTAATTGTGATCTAGGTACATGTGATCTAGGTGCAAGTGATCTAGGTACATGTGATCTATGTTCAAGTGATCTAGGTACAAGTGATCTAAGTACATGTGATTTAGGTACAAGTGATCTAGGTACATGTGATCTAGGTACAAGTGATCTAGGTACATGTGATCTAGGTACATGTGATTTAGGTACAAGTGATCTATGTAAAAGTGTTCTAGGTACAAGAGATCTAGGTACATGTGATCTAGGTAATTGTGATCTAGGTAATTGTGATCTAGGTCATTGTGATCTAGGTACATGTGATCTAGGTAATTGTGATCTACGTACATGTGATCTAGGTAATTGTGATCTAGGTACATGTGATCTAGGTAATTGTGATCTAGGTACAAGTGATCTGGGTACCTGTGATCTAGGTACATTTGATCTAGGTACAAGTGATCTAGGTACAAGTGATGAAAGTACATGTGATCTAGGTACATGTGATCTAGGTACATTTGACCTAGTTACAAGTGATTTAGGTACATGTGATCTAGGTACATGTGATCTAGGTATTTGTGATCTAGGTACAAGTGATCTAGGTACAAGTAATCTAGGTACATGTGATCTAGGTAAATGTGATCAACGTAAATGTGATGTATGTAATTGTGATCTATGTACATGTGATCTAGGTAATTGTGATCTAGGTACATGTGATTTAGGTACATGTGATAAAGGTAGAAGTGATCTAGGTACATGTGATCTATTTTCATGTGATCTATATAAAAGTGATCTAGGTACATGTGATCGAGGTAATTGTGATCTAGGAACATGTGATCTAGGTTAAAGTGATCTAGGTACAAGTGATCACGGTATTTGTGTTCACGGTATTTGTGATCTAGGTACATGTGATCTAGGTACAAGTGATCTAGGTACATGTGATCTAGGTTCAAGTGATCTAGGCACAAGTGATCTAGGTACAAGTGATCTAGATACAAGTGATCTAGGTACATGTGATCTAGGAACATGTGATCTAGGTAAAAGTGATCTATGTACAAGTGATCTAGGTACAAGTGATAACGGTATTTGTGATCTAAGTACATGTGATCTAGGTGCAAGTGATCTAGGTACATGTGATCTAGGTACATGTGATCTAGGTAAAAGTGATCTAAGTACATGTGATTTAGGTACAAGTGATCTAGGTACATGTGATCTAGGTACAAGTGATCTAGGTACATGTGATCTAGGTAATTGTGATCTAGGTAGATGTGATCTAGGTACATATGATCTAGGTACATGTGATCTAGGTACATGTGACTAACGTACAAGTGATCTAGGTACAAGTGATCTAGGTAATTGTGATCTAGGTACAAGTGATCTAGGTAACTGTGATCTGGTACAGTTGATCTAGGTACAAGTGATCTAGGTACATGTGATCTAGGTAATTGTGATCTAGGTTCATGTGATCTAGGTAATTGTGATCTAGGTACAAGTGATCGAGGTACATGTGATCTAGGTAAATGTGATCTATGTACATGTGATCTAGGTAATTGTGATCGAGGTACTTGAGATCTAGGTAAATGTGATCTAGGTTCAGGTGATCTAGGTACATGTGATCTAGGTACATGCGATCAAGGTAAGTGTGATCTCTGTAAATGTGATCTATGTACATGTTATCAAGGTAAATGCGATCAAGGTACATACGATCTAGGTACCTGTGATCTAGGTACATGTGATATAGGTAAATGTGATCTATGTACATGTGATCTAGGTACATATGATCTCAGTACGTGTGATCTAGGTAAATGCGATCAAGGTACATACGATGTAGGTACATGTGATCTAGGTACATGTGATCAAGTTAAATGCGATCTAGGCACATGTGATCTAGGTAAATGTGATCTATGCACATGTGATCTAGGTAGGTGTGGTCTAAGTATGTGTGATCTAGGTAAATGTGATCTATGTACGTGTGATCTAGGTAAATGCGATCAAGGTACATACGATCTAGGTACATGTGATCTAGGTACTTGTGATCTAGGTACATGTGATCTAAGTATGTGTGATCTAGGTACATTTGATCTAGGTAATGTGATCTAGCTAAATGTGATCAAATACAAATCATCTAGGTAAATGTGATCTATGTGCATGTGATCAAGGTAAATGTGATCAAGGTAAATGTGATCTAGGTAAATACAGACTAAAATCAAGTTTAGTTTTAACTTGAAATAAACCACGCATGTTCAACAAGTTCTTCAGTCTATTCTTTTATTCAAGTGGCATGTAACCATTGATGTAGAGTTAAAAAGGCAACCCAACCAAACAATGCAATCGCCATTGATAATCTTCGTCATTGAAATGTGTGTAAGGTAACAAGCGCACTGATCGCGTTCACATGGGATTGTTCAGTCCAAATACCAACTATCAACTACACATTACTGAAAGCTGAATACGTAGGTGGCTCGGGAACACTGGTGACTTTTGAAGCCAGGAAGTTGATAATGTTTATATAAATGCTCTTGCGTGTCGGCTAAAGGTCGTTCGACTCGAACTTTACGTGGGCCAGTCCAGTTCAAAAAGTTTGTATCAACATGTTATAACAACGTTATGTTCACTGGGACGATCCACGCCATCGCGACATGAGCCGTTATCAGCATGCGAGTGTGCTTTATTTCCTCCTGTGGGTCCTCCATGTTGGTGAGTAAAAACGCCTTCAGCGATTACGGTAGTGTTCTGTTAAGTTTATGATAATTTTGAGGAAGGCTACACCGCTCACATACACTAAAATATTTGTTGTCAATTATTCAAATCAAACGTAACTAAGTGTACTTTGTTCATTGTTGAACACCGTATGCATATTTTAATCTGTATGTGATGATCTGTAAACATATAAATAGACCAGACAAACTCGTGATTAATGTTATGAGCATGACGTTTAAGTGTGATGACAATCCGTCAAGCTACTTATCCTCAATAATCCGACTCATTAAGTCTACATATTTCAGTTTTTATTAACACATCATGTATTGTAACACTTTGGGATTGTATTAAACTGTACTTATGTGCAATAGACCGTTTTGCTGGACAACAGGTCAGTGCATCTTTTATTTTTTGTTTTGCATCAAGTCGTAATACAATCATGCTGTATGGCCAACTCAAGTCACACAAGTTATACCAGGTACATTTGATCTAACATAGTTTTCTCACTATAGCACACAGCGCTACAACGACATACGGCCTTAACACGACGCTTTTCAATAGGTGTATTAAAACGTCACAAATGCCATATTTGTACTGCTACATGCTTTACACGGTAATGATAGATCTGGGCCTTGTGTACATGGACCTTTCACATTCAGCCTGTATTGTTAGTGAAGGTCGGACATGGGGAGTGGTTTAACTGGGTCAGAGTTGGTAAATGTCTGACAAGATATTGATTAACACACCTCTCAGCCCCAAGTGTTACGTGTACGATTAAAGGTCATACTGACCTAGCGGAAATCGTAAGGGGGGCTTGGAAGGGTATAATAAACTTCATAGCTGGATGATAAATCACCACACTTGAATAACCTGCGACACAGATTTCATCTTGCCTTAAAGGCAAAAACGTAGTGTCAATTATGTTATGGGTTAGTAAATGTTTTTAAGATACGAATCAGAATTATTTTCCCTATGGTAAATTATATGAAAGGATCATATAAAATCAGTGATGACACCAGGTGTTCTTGGAAATGGTAAGCATGTTCTGCACCACAGGCAGCATCCCCGTCCCCTTCCACTGCCACCCCCACCAGTTTAATAAGTTTGTGTTTGCTTTGCAGTGGCATAACCTGTGAAGATCTAGGTTAGAATTAGTCTTCAGTAACTCATGCTTGTCGTGAGAGGCGACTAACGGGATCGGGTTGTCAAGCTCGCTGGCCTGGCCTACTCATGTCATCGTATCCCAGTTGAGTAGATCGATGCGTATGCTGTTGATCACTGGATTGTCTGGTCCAGGCTCGATTATTTACAGACCGCTGCCATATATATGGAATAATGTTGAGTGCGGCGTAAAGCTAAACTCACTCACTCGCAGTGGCACACTGTCATACGACGGAGCCTGTAAGCAAATATATTCATGCCAATAATGGTTGTCACCCCCTTCAATTTTTTTAATTGGAGAGGGGGTGTGGGGTGGGTGTGTGAGGTGTGTGTTGGGTTGGGGTGGGGAGGGGGTGACAACCATTAATGGCATGAGTATATTACCGCCAAGTATTGGACCGGTAGCACATTAATTGATTAACAGCGGTATTTTAGTTTGGAATTGCATATCTATAGATGTATAGGGGTTCTGTTGGTCATGCTCCAAATAAGCAGGTGAGAGAAGAGACGGGTGTTATTCGCATTCTCTAAATGGTCACAACAAAATCTCATTTCGGTAATAATTTTTGTAACAATCCACATAGGATTTTGTTCTGTGGATGTAGGGAGTTTCATCAAGTTTGTACACATCTGTTGGGGTCCGCAATTTTGTACATAAACATATTCAACATTTATGCATAAAAATTATAAGAAAGGGGGCGGTCACTGATTTTGTACATGACATGCAGAGGGATCACTTACTTTGTACATGTGTGCGTGTGTGTGTGTGTGTGTGTGTGTGTGTGTGTGTGTGTGTGTGTGTGTGTGTGTGTGTGTGTGTGTGTGTGTGTGTTTATTCACATTGTACATGCTTCTCCATAAAAGTCGTCACCCCCCTAGTCATAAATTATGAACGCTCCCTATGCACGCAGAGAATACATGTAAGTTTATCACATTGCTTGCTTGGGATTTTAATAAGAGTATCCAAATGCTTGCTGTTATATTTTTCATTTAGTCTATGAGGTATATTTCACATGTCAGCACGTACGTAAGTCCAGAAACATTTAAAGAAAATTTGAACTTACCAGATTCATTAAAAGTAGTCTTCTTGTGATTTTAATTTATGGCTAAAGTCGACTGCAATCGCCAGCGGCTGAAGGGATGATATACCAGCTAGGGTCCATGCAGGTAGCAAAAGTACTGTAAGTCCCCATGGTCCCTAATATGGTAATCTACCTTCTGTTGATGATGATCAATAGCCCATTTTTACATTGTACTGTCCCAAAATATTTTCCTTTTAAAGACATATGCTAGCTAGTTTTAACTCATTTTGTGATAATATAGTAAGTTTACTGTCCTTTGTTGACAGGGTTTTATATATTATATGTATGTATTATGAATTTAGAACTAGTTTTAGTCACGATATGCCTGAAATATTGCCGATGTGACTTTAAGTCTTAACTCACTCACTCACTCATATGTCAGCACATACCGACGTTGTGAAACAAGACTGCCTGTATTTCCTTTGATGTTTTATTCTCCGGCATTCGGTTGACAGTTGAGGTCTGAACATAACGGAGCACTGCCATATACAGCACGGAACACAGCGTTCATTCACGTCGTAGCCTAAAAACTGTCGCCGATTGACTGCAAATGTATAAACTAGGAGAACCAGTTTATTATCCTACGAGACAAATCTGGAAGACTGATTAAATTAAATGGATGGATAAATCTATGAAGTTAGAAAGTGAATATTGTTAACTTTACGAATTTAGTATATTGTACATTGTCTGGGAACATGGTGCGGTAAATATTTTAGTCTTATAGAACCCGGGTCTTGGCGTGACGAGCGAACGCTTTAACCACTACAGCTCCTATAAAGTTGATATTATATTTACATGGGAACATGGTGCGGTTGTTAGTCTTTAGAAATTTACGAATTTAGTATATTGTACATTGTCTTTAGACATGGCGCGGTAAATATTTTAATCTTAGATATGAAAACCTAGTACGAATACTACATAGGCTATATTTGGGAGTGCACTTTCTTAGTAAAGTACAGACACTAGTACTTTTGTTGGGTTGAGTCCCCAAAATGATTAAAACGACTGTACATAGAGGCACCTGTCGCCATGGCAACTATTTGAAGTGCAGGGAAACTAAAAGTATACGCCTATGTTTAATTTGATTCTTGTTTTTTAACCCGACAGTTACGATTGCATGGTCGCTAGCATGGGTTCACGAGGTTGAGTCCGGTAACCATATAATATACCGATATTTATTGTAAACCGTGTCACCACATATCCCGCCGCGTGTAGAGTCCGCTAACCATATAATATACCGAGTGACAGCGGAGTAGTGATATTTACTGTAAACCGTGTCACCACATATCCCGCCGCGTGTAGAGTCCGCTAACCATATAATACACCGAGTGACAGCGGAGTAGTGATATTTACTGTAAGCCGTGTCACCACATATCCCGCAGCGTGTAGTTTGTAGTCCCAGGTGTGTAGTAATACCATTTGACGATATACCGGAAAGTCCAAATAGATACGATAGGTATAGTTTGGCATGAAATGCATGTGGACCCGGATTGTTGTAAATATCTCTTCATCCAATGATCCAATCGACCCAACACTGCCGCTGTTACAGGTCATTGGCTCCCTCCCTCTGTAAGCAGTCTGCGTTCTGCTGTTTATTTTGTTGACAGTTACATAGACAGATTCTTTAATACATATGCATAAAATCGGTGATTTACAATGTGATTAGGTTGTCTGACAAAACATCCACTTGCACAGTTTGAGATCGATTGGATCATTGAATATTGGATATTTACAAAAAAACGGGTCCACATGCATTTCATGCCAAACTATAGGGCTGACGCGACATGGTCTTTCTAGACAGGATGCAAAGTTAATTATTTTTTGGTCAGTGAGGTAGAAATACTCGCTATTGTGACGCTGGGACCGTTTGAACGGTTCTCTACTTGTCAAAGAAGATCTCTCCTTCCATCTGAGAGGCGGTGGGGTAGCCGGGTGATTAAAACTCATTAAGCCCGAGAGACACTTCACTACTCAACACCTGGAACCCCTCGCTGATTGCCCTGCTCGCTGTTGCGAGCTAATTAGTGCTATCCACACCTGATTTTCCTGGCAGGTTTCGGGGATCACAGGAAACTGTCTAGTCGTACACACAAGCTCTGATTGTTTAATTGTGTCGTAAAGATACAAGTTAAAAGAAAGCAGGTGTGAATACATATCATGTATGGCAACGTTTTATGTAATTTTATTGCAAGTTTCTCTTGTAGACCTTTTGCAGCTTGTACATTTATGTTTTATCAACATATGTATGTATTCTTTGTATGCAAGAGATGAAACATACATAGACAAATTCTTTCTCTTATATCATTGTGTGAGGATTAAGTTTACAAAACATCTATGACAATGACATGCTGTAATTTACGTACATGCTTTATAATTTTCTACGATATCAGCGTTTGTGCCGATAGATTTCTACTGTATACTGAATATTTCAAGGAAAGTACTATTGCGCTAGTCCGTGACTAACATAGAGCACATTCATAACTTTGTTTCATCTAGATGTAATGCAGAAAACATACGTTATCATACGAACATACATATACAAATTGTATAATACAGATTCCTTGTATAGACATGAAACAAAGAGTCACGTGATAGGGCGTCATCATTTTCCCCAATAGAACATGCGGTATCTCAATCGCTCAATATAGTGGCTGATCATTTGTTGTCTATGACCAATCGTATCATGAGATACCTGTCACAGAGGAAGGGACAGGTGATGGGGCGTGGGCGAAATTTCTGAAGACCATGTTTGGTCACTCAGCAGATGGATAGAGATTGATTATTGGCTATACCGTTGACCAGTCGATATGCTGGGTTTCGGCTTTAACAACTCAAGCTATCATGTAACAGTTTGTGTATTGTAAACATGCATAATCGTAACGATGTATGAAATAATGCACGTAAGACAAATAGGAGTAGATAGATCTCAGAGATCGAAAACACATTTAAGTGTTTTTCGATAAGTAAAACAAAGTGATTGAAATCCAACCGTTGAGTAGAGATAGTATTTATTTTCATATGCATTTTACGCACACAACTAGTACATAAAACATAATGGTTTGCTGTACATGTAAATATGATCTTCACCTTGATACGAATGAATATCTAATTAAAGTACACGTATTATAGAATTCAAAAAGTGACACGACACTGAATCATTATAAGGTATCAACTTGCAGTTTAATCCCCCCAAATATTTATGAAGATGAGCGTTCCTATATTTATACTGAATGTAAACGAGGTTCATAAGATTACAGATGTGCATGCATGCATAAACATTACAAAGAGAGGCGTGACTCCATAAAGCAGGTTGTCCATTGATATAACATCGCATCTGTTTATTTTACACTTGTCACGGGACAAACCTTTCAACGAGGGCGTAACTACACATGCATTCTACCGGAGGCTGTTATTTCAAGGTCGAAAGAGGTCTTCAATTATCTCATTACTGTAATATGATTGATTATACGCATGTGTATCGATACCGTAACTGATATACTATCCAGCTTTTATTGACGATGGATCAATAGAGACTGAGTTCATTGATACACGTGATAATTACACCAGATTTGATAATTACAGAGATCAAATATAAATGTTTTACACAATGCTCATGTAAATTGCATAGAAAGCTGACAAATTCAAATCAACATGAAACTTTCAACAGCTTGAACAAAAATACTTGAAATACCTTTGTATGGTTTACATGTATTAACTTATGATATTACTTCTGTCTATGTCTAAGAAGTTTTTGACTTACCAACTTACTGTGTTTTGTGACAAACGTAGTAAAAGATTTCATTGTTGTAATAACACTGACATGTATTATATTCGATGCAAAGGCGCGACTTATCACTTTAGATTCGATTAGGTATTATGTTATACGATATTTCTATAGCGCACATATCCAGGCAACTAGTGCTTGCTCAAGGCGCTGGTAACATCTCTCTCGCTGTGAGAAACTGCCAATTACCTGCCCCATAAACACGTCACTCGCTGTGAGGAGCTGATTAATTTGCCCCATATATGCGTCTCTCGGCTTTAATGAGTTAATATTCGCTTGTCACGCTGCAGACCCGGGTTCGATTCCCCATATGGGCACAGTGTGTTAAGACCTTCTCTGGTGCCCCCCGCTCTGATATTGCTTGAATATTGCTAAAAGCGACGTGAAACCAAACTCACTCACTCGCTCATTCCATCTGAGGACCACACCATATGGAAATCAATTTTAACCTAAGTAAAGTACAAAAAGAGCAATAGTGTTGTTGTGTTGTGTCATGTAAGAGCCGCGTGCAGGAAAGTAGCTCTCATTTTGATCCCTGTGAGTGTTGGCCTCATTTCACTGACACGGTGATGTAATGCTGTGCACTCTGGTCAAAGGTTCTGCAGTTCGCTACGGAGGGTTGCGTGACTTGCCTCCGCCACTCAGGCGTTTGACCACAATTCTTTCTCGGCTGATGGCTCTGGGTTTCATCATCACCATAGTTGTATATACAACGTTGTATAGTAAGCCTTTAATATGTACCCCTGGCTAGGGGGGAGCGCAGTGTTGTTTAACGCCGTACTCAGCAATAGTCCAGCTATATGGCGGCGGTCTGTAAATAATTGAGTCTGGACCAGACAATCCAGTGACCAACAGCATGAGCATCGATCTAGGCATTTGGGATACAATGACATGTGTCAACCAAGTCAGGAAGTCTGACCACCCGATCCCGTTAGTCGCCTCTTACGACAAGCATGGGTTGCTGAAGATCAATTCTAACCCGGATCTTTATGAGGGAGACAAGCATGGGTTACTGAAGATCAATTCTGACCCGGGTAGTGCTCATGAATTTTCAGGAGCAAGAAAACAATATCCACGATGTCGAAAACTATATCCTACCTCTCAACTGGAACCCGTGAAAGGATGTACTGAGACTGTGTTACATTCAAGCACCTGTCAAAGATCTCTCGAAATGTGGGGACGGTGTGGTAGCCTGGCGGTTAAAGCGTTCTCTCGTCACGCCGAAGACCCGGGTTCGATTCCTCAAATGGGTACAGTTTGTAAAGCCCATTTCTGGTGTCCCCTCACTGTGGTATTGCTGGATTATTGCTAAAATCCACGTAAAACTAAATTCACTCACTCAAATATTGGGACTGTCCTTGCGGACTACATTGCTCACCCAACCACTCTCGCTTTCTTCTTCCACCCCAAACCCCAACCCCAACCCCACCCCCACCCCCACCCCTGCCCTACCCTACCCACCTCTCTTTCCCTCATATAGTTATGTAATGGGGCCGCCAGGTTTAGGTGTATTATACTCATGATTACAATCTCCCAGTGCATTTTTATTTCAATAATCTATTGGGTAACAAATAACGAGCACTTGTTCCTTCCCGGCAAGTTATGCAAGTCTGGTCCGCTTATTAACGTTTAATGCGTCAACTGCCGGATATTTGTCACGGTCACCCACGAAGAAAACCTGAATGAGGCAGTCATTTCGTCAGGATCTATGCTGGATTAGGTACACACCAATGTCAATAGATTATTTATCATTTACAACATGCCTGTGTCATGCTTCAATGCACCGTTTAAAATGTTTTGAAAGGCATTTAGAAGTTGGACTAACATGAATACATAACCCGTTTTATGGAAAACAACTTCTTATTTATTCTTTATACGACGTTTCAGAGCTAATGCCTGCTCCTTATATGCTTATCTTTGTACTTTCTCTCTACATGTGTAAGCATGTTTTATCTATCTATCTATCTATCTATCTATCTATCTATCTATCTATCTATCTATCTATCTATCTATCTATCTATCTATCTATCTATCTATCTATCTATCTATCTATCTATCTCTATCTATCTTTCTATCTCTCTATCTATCTATCTATCTATCTATCTATCTATCTATCTCTCTATCTCTCTCTCTCTCTCTATCTCTATCTCTATCTCTATCTATCTCTCTCTCTATCTATCTATCTCTCTATCTACCTATCTATCTATCTCTATCTATCTCTCTATCTCTCTATCTATCTATCTCTCTCTCTCTCTCTATCTATCTATCTATCTATCTATCTATCTATCTCTCTCTCTATCTATCTATCTCTCTATCTCTCTATCTATCTATCTCTCTGTCTATCTATCTATCTATCTATCTATCTATCTATCTATCTATCTATCTATCTATCTATCTATCTATCTATCTATCTATCTATCTATCTATCTATCTATCTATCTATCTATATTCACTCGTTGTACTGACTCAGCATTCACCTGATGAAAGAAGTTATCCACAAAACGTGTCGTATCATATTTCCGGAGCCCTTCCCTCAAAAGTATTTCAAGATTGTTTGCTTAGAAAAGAGAAGTGAACATCGTCAGAATTCTCAAACAGAGTGGCTGATGTTATTTAGAATAGGTCTCTCAACTGTATTACATAATTACATTCTACTGGGGTGGCCGTGTGGTTAAAGTGTTCGCTCGTCACGCCGACGACCCGGGTTCGATGTCCAACATGCGTACAATGCGTGAAGCCCGCCGTGATATTGCTCGAATATTGCTAAAAGCAGCGTAAAACTATCATAACTAATAACTAATTGCGTTCAGTATAATTTCTGGTTTTCTGGGAAATGTGACATTATTTTTGTAAAACCTGCAAAATAATGTCATCAAATGAATAAGAGTGAGAACAGCAAACACAAAGCAAACACATGGTACACGTAATATAGGTGATGGTTCTGACATTATCTTGGTAACTGTTATTTGAAATCTTCGTTGAAAAAACATGCTCGATTGTACCTCAAAGGAGCTATTGGAATTTTGCAAATTGATTCTGGCATCGGCGGTTTTATTGATGTTTTTTGCCTTCCAGATGGAGCTAGTTTTCTCAACAAGCCAAGCAACGTGACGATAAAGAAAGGAGAGAATGCCATATTTCCATGTAAAGTTGAAGATTTAGGTAAGACCTGTATTTCTGTTATACAACATCCCAAAGTGAGTGAGTATGGTTTTACGCCGCTTTTAACAATATTCCAGCAATAAGACGACGAGGGACACCAGAAATGGACTTCACATATTGTACCCATGTGGGAAATCAAACCCGGGTTTTCGGCGTGATGAAAGAAAGCTCTAATCACTAGGCTACCCCACCGCCCGACCTGACTAGGGTTAGGGGTGGGTGGGAGTGGGGGTGGGGTTGTGTGATGGCGTTTTTTATGGAGAAGAATATGAATTACCTCCCCTAACATTTATCCACAAAGTAATTGACCCCATGCTTGTCATAAGAAAATCAATGACAAACCCACCCACCCACCCCCACACACACATACACACACACTTTCCCGTATTTTTTAAGCAAAGTGTCTTAATATTTATGTGTACGAAATTGCTGATACCCCGTAGTACACGTGATGGTCCCCTTCTTCCTCGGGACAAAACCTGACCATAAATTATGAACGGTACTTCAGGAAGTTTTAATCCTAAACACAATGTTTGTTACCTAATGTAGTTCTTTTTAAAAATTCCACAGAGACGTCTGACCGCGTTGCGTGGTTCTCTATTGCGTCATCGAAGCTGCTGTCCATGGATGGTCACACCTTCAGTTCGGACAATCACGTGATCGTGAACATTGACCCCATTGGTGGATTTCAGCTCCATATCAACAATGTCACAGTACGTGATGGCGGGATGTACAAGTGCATAGTAACAACAGACCCAGTCAGGGAACAGACATCCGTATTGCGTGTCATTGGTAAGATGTACTTAATGAAGAAAAATTAAATGTTTATATATAATTGTGGGTTGTTTTGGGGGTATATTTTCATGCCTGGAAATATCATTTTGACCTGAACGAATCAGCGGAATATCAGTATAAGTAATTGTTATCAGTCTTTAACCTTGGTTTTACCTTCTAGCAGACAACCCGTGAAGATCCGGGTTAGAACTGATCTTCAGTAACCCATGCTTGTCGTAAGATTGGCTAACGGGATCGGGTGATCAGGCTCGCTGACTTGGTTGACACAGGTCATCGTAACCCAGTTGTGTAGATCGATGCTCATGCTGTTGATCACTGGATTGACTGGCCCAGACTCGATTATTTACAGACCGCTGCCATATAGCTGGACTATTGCTGAGTACGGCGTAAAACTAAAATCACTCACTCACTCTCTCTAACAGACAAGATAACACTGTGAAACGAACCGGGGTCTTCGGCGTGACGAACGAAGACTTTAACCACGAGGCTACCCCACCGCCCCATGTAGACATAAGACCATTACATCACAGTACAACTAACCCCGTCATAGAGCTGGAATACTGCTGAGGGCGAGGTTAACCCGTCATAGAGCTGGAATACTGCTGAGTGCGGCGTTAACCCCGCCATAGAGCTGGAATACTGCTGAGGGCGAGGTTAACCCGTCATAGAGCTGGAATACTGCTGAGGGCGAGGTTACTGGAATACTGCTGAGGGCGAGGTTAACCCGCCATAGAGCTGGAATACTGCTGAGGGCGAGGTTAACCCGTCATAGAGCTAGAATACTGCTGAGTACGGCGTAAACCCCGCCATAGAGCTGGAATACTGCTGAGGGCGAGGTTAACCCGTCATAGAGCTGGAATACTGCTGAGTGCGGCGTTAACCCCGCCATAGAGCTGGAATACTGCTGAGGGCGAGGTTAACCCGTCATAGAGCTGGAATACTGCTGAGGGCGAGGTTAACCCGGCCATAGAGCTGGAATACTGCTGAGGGCGAGGTTAACCCCGCCATAGAGCTGGAATACTGCTGAGGGCGAGGTTAACCCGTCATAGAGCTGGAATACTGCTGAGTACGGCGTAAACCCCGCCATAGAGCTGGAATACTGCTGAGGGCGAGGTTAACCCGTCATAGAGCTGGAATACTGCTGAGTGCGGCGTTAACCCGGCCATAGAGCTGGAATACTGCTGAGGGCGAGGTTAACCCGTCATAGAGCTAGAATACTGCTGAGTACGGCGTAAACCCCGCCATAGAGCTGGAATACTGCTGAGGGCAAGGTTAACCCGTCATAGAGCTGGAATACTGCTGAGTGCGGCGTTAACCCGGCCATAGAGCTGGAATACTGCTGAGGGCGAGGTTAACCCGTCATAGAGCTGGAATACTGCTGAGGGCGAGGTTAACCCGGCCATAGAGCTGGAATACTGCTGAGGGCGAGGTTAACCCCGCCATAGAGCTGGAATACTGCTGAGGGCGAGGTTAACCCGTCATAGAGCTAGAATACTGCTGAGTACGGCGTAAACCCCGCCATAGAGCTGGAATACTGCTGAGGGCGAGGTTAACCCGTCATAGAGCTGGAATACTGCTGAGTGCGGCGTTAACCCGGCCATAGAGCTGGAATACTGCTGAGGGCGAGGTTAACCCCGCCATAGAGCTGGAATACTGCTGAGTACGGCGTAAACCCCGCCATAGAGCTGGAATACTGCTGAAGGGGAGTTTAAACCCGCAATAGAGCTAGAATACTGCTGAGTACGGCGTTAACCCCGCCAAAGAGCCTGAATACTGCTGAGGGTGAGACTAACCCGTCTTAGAGCTGGAATACTGCTGAGGGCGAGGTTAACCCCGCCATAGAGCTGGAATACTGCTGAGTGCGCCGCCAACCCCGCCATAGAGCTGGAATACTGCTGAGGGCGAAGTTAACCCCGCCATAGAGCTGGAATACTGTTGAGTACGGCCTTAACCGCGTCATAGAGATAGAATGCTGCTGAGTGCGGCGTTTACTCCGCCATAGAGCTGAAATAGTGCTGAGGGCGAAGTTAACCCCGCCATAGAGCTGGAATACTGCTGAGGGCGAGGTTAACCCGTCATAGAGCTGGAATACTGCTGAGGGCGAAGTTAACCCCGCCATAAAGCTGGAATACTGCTGAGGGCGGCGTTAACCGCGTCATAGAGCTGGAATACTGCTGAGGGCGAGGTTAACCCGTCATAGAGCTGGAATACTGCTGAGGGCGAAGTTAACCCCGCCATAGAGCTGGAATACTGCTGAGTACGGCCTTAACCGCGTCATAGAGATAGAATGCTGCTGAGTGCGGCGTTTACTCCGCCATAGAGCTGAAATAGTGCTGAGGGCGAAGTTAACCCCGCCATAGAGCTGGAATACTGCTGAGGGCGAGGTTAACCCGTCATAGAGCTGGAATACTGTTGAGGGCGAAGTTAACCCCGCCATAGAGCTGGAATACTGCTGAGGGCGAGGTTAACCCGTCTTAGAGCTGGAATACTGCTGAGGGCGAAGTTAACCCCACCATAGAGCTGGAATACTGCTGAGTACGGCGTTAACCGCGTCATAGAGATAGAATGCTGCTGAAGGCGGCGTTTACTCCGCCATAGAGCTGAAATAGTGCTGAGTGCGGCGTTAACCCCGCCATAGAGCTGGAATACTGCTGAGTACGGCGTAAACCCCGCCATAGAGCTGGAATACTGCTGAGGGCGAGGTTAACCCGTCATAGAGCTGGAATACTGCTGAGGGCGAGGTTAACACGTCATAAAGCTGGAATACTGCTGAGGGCGAGGTTAACCCGCCATAGAGCTGGAATACTGCTGAGGGCGAGGTTAACCCGTCATAGAGCTGGAATACTGCTGAGGGCGAGGTTAACCCGTCATAGAGCTGGAATACTGCTGAGGGCGAGGTTAACCCCGTCATAGAGCTAGAATACTGCTGAGTGCGGCGTAAACCCCGCCATAGAGCTGGAATACTGCTGGGCGCGGCGTTAAACCCGTCATAGAGTTGAAATAATGATGAGTGCGGCGTTAAACAACCAACCAACCATTTGCTAACTCGAACGATACTGTTCACAGCGCACTGTAATGATTAAAGAGGTTTGAGTGTGTACAGAGAATGCGGTGTACTTTCAGACAGCAAAACGCCAGGGAAGAGGAGGGTTCCTTCAGGTACAAAGCGAACCAGGAGAACAGGTGATCATCATGGTCTGTCCTCGAAGAACAAGCCCACGATACGGAAACGTGCATAGGCATTGTCATTATCTTGCCAGTCATCAACTGCATAATATGTATTTGTTGAGGATCTCATTGTGTATGGTGGCCGAGAGATGAAACTGCTTTTTCGCTGAGATTGTAACAAAACGATTTTTAATGCAATGATGAATGTGCTAATGTTAATGTATCGTGTTACAACTGAACTGTATTTTTCTGCATGCTGTTGTGAGATCCCTAGTCAAAAGACATAGACAAGTGTATGTACTCACTGTTACCTGTACCACGATGGCAATTTGATAGTGATCGAGTATGGTTTTACGCCCCTTTTAGCAATATTCCGGCAACATTACGGCGGGCACACCAGAAATGGGTTTCACACATTTTATCCATGTGGGGTCATCTTAATAAATCCCAGGGGAAGAATGTATCTTGTCGCACGGCTGTTACATGCTTCCATTCAACTATGGTTGAGACGTCTCCATTGGCAGCCGCCCTGGGTAGTGAGTGAGTGAGTGAGTGAGTGCGTGCGTGCGTTCGTTCGTGAGTACGTGAGGAGTGAGTGAGTGAGTGTGGTGGTTGGGTAGGTGGGTAGTTGGGTGGGGGGAGTCAGTGAATCAGAGCGTGAGTGAGTGAGTTAGTGCATGCGTGCGTGCGTGAGTGAATGAATGAGTGAGTGAGTTAACGCCACTTTGATCAGTATTTCAATAATACGTGTATCACACCGTGACCGCTTCACGTTATAGTATAGCCCATAGTGTTGCAGGTTGAAGGTGTACAACACTATCTCACTAAGTTACTATCACAAGATCTACATGCTGACATGATTCACCCATGATCGTTATTGAACAAATGCCTTATGTTCTATATATTCTTTGAGTACTGACCCAGAACTGACAAGGATACTCTCGTTTGTAGCTTATTCTGTTCAAACGCCTTAAGTCATCTTACGTTGGTAAAATGTCTTGGTTTGTCCTATGTAATTTATTCAAGATAAAACAGTATTATCGCCCGATCTAATCGCACATGCTTATTTGTACTGTGACAATGTGTCGTCAGTGCTGCTTTATGTTACGGTAATTCTTATTATGCCTTTTCTCTGATTTTGTTTTCTTAATAAATTGACGACGTATTCAAAAATAACATTATTCGATTGTACTTGTTTATTGTCCCCCGCCGCAACGCGGAACGTGGGACTATGTATACAGCGGCGTCCGTACGTACGTACGTCCCGATTCTTGTTAACGCGATATCTCATGAACTGTTGTACCTAATGTCTTCAAATTTGGTGACAGCCTACATTGGGGGGATTACCCCGACACCAGTCGATTTGGGTGACCTCGACCTTATTTTCAAAGTCACCACGACACTTTGACCACTTTTCAAACTCTTGTTAGCGCGATATCTCATGGACTGGAGTATCCAATATCTTCAAATTTGGTGACAGCCTACATTAGAGGATTGCGCAGACACCAGTCGATTTGGGTGACCTCGACCTTATCTTCAAGGTCACCATGACACCTTGAACACTTTTAACTCTTGTTAGCGCGATATCTCATGAACTGTTGCACCCAATGTCTTCAAATTTGGTGACAGCCTACATTGGGGGATTACGCAGACACCAGTTTATTTGGGTGACCTTGACCTTATCTTTAGCTCACCATGACACTTTGACCACTTTTCAAACTCTTGGTAACGCGACATCTCATGGACTGTTGTGCCCAATGTCTTCACATTTAGTGACAGCCTACATTGGGGGGATTACGCAGACACCAGTTGATTTGGGTGACCTTGACCTTATCTGGTGACCTTGACTGCTTTTCAAACTTATTTAAACGCAATATCTCATAAAACATTGCACCCAATGTTTTCAAGTATGTTGGCAGCCTACATTGGCTGATTATGCAGACAACAGTCATTTCAGGCATCTTGTATGTGACCAAAAAATAAAAAAATAGTAAATATAGATATTCAGTTCTTTAGCAGCGGGGGACATTGCCATATCGGTGGCAAACACTTGTATTTTCATTGTTTGTGGCTTGTCTTCAAGCTGCAGGCAGCAATATTCCACCTGTATGTCGGCACACTGACAATAGTACAGCCCGGACCAGGCAATCGAGTGTCAACATGAGCCTGGAATCTGAGTCAGAGAGGTTGACCCCGATCCCTCACTCGCCTGTTCCAAAAACACTTGTTCCCGTGGACCAGTTGTGATTTAATCTTTGAGCAGTAAGAACTGAAAGCACCATGAAGTGCGTGCTTCTGTTTCTTCGCACGGCTATGACGCCGATTAACCCGATGGTGCATTCGTTTTGATAATATATAGTATTACAAAGAACTTAATTAAGCACCCCCAGACATATCTCACGACTGAAGGAGCCCCGATCTTAACCATGTTGAGCATATCTTGGACATGATCGGTCGTCGTGTGCAACAAAGGGATCCTCCTGTACAGAACCTGGCCCAATTGGAAGCTGCTTTACACGAGGAATGGCGTAGACTGCCCCTTCAGAGGACCAGGAGGCTGACAGGGGTTATGAGCAGGAGAGTGCTGGCTGTCATACAGTCACATGGCGGTTACACTCGGTATTGACCTTGAATCGTGTAAGACACGCAAAATAACATTTTGAATGTTCACATTCACCAATAAATTCAAAATTAAACATTCAAGGGCCATACTTGTACAGACATGGTTTGCATGAAAATCAGTATTTTTTTAAAATGAGCAATTATCATCATAAAATCAACATGGATCCCAATCATTTTGTCGTTTTTCATGAGTCAAAGGATCATACGGGTCAGTGCTTAATTAAGTTCTTTGTGTATATTACGTCTATTGGATTTTCTATTCAATTTTCATTTCAACCTGATCAAGGCACCAGTCCTAGATAGTTATCGTGACTCGATAGCGTTGAACTTGATCGACTATTGTTGCTTAGCATAGAAATCTCTCAACAGCGATATCTTTGTGCTGATCATAATGCTTGGCGACGGTAGTATGCGCTGCATGTGAGCCGTGCAGTGTATAAGGTCAGGCTATGAATACAAAATGTCATTTAGAAAGTGGTCAAATGTAACATATGTTATATTTGGGATTGCACATTTTTTTTAAAGTACAGATTTTAGTACATTTGTTGGGCAGAGTCTCATCCGGAATTCGAAACCACACCCTCAGCGTCAGGCACCTAGTCGCCAGCACACAAAGTCAGCCAACTAACCCGCTCAGCCACTGCGGTTTCTACATGGCATTGTGTATTCACATTTTTTAAGTTATTTTAACACTTACTGAAGTAAAAAGGAAAGGATGTTATCACGGCATTGGTTTAACATAACAGGAAGAGATTGTAACTGTATAAGAAACAACGTATTAATGGGCCTCACACATTGTACCCATGTGGGGAATCGAACCCAGGTCTTCGGCGTGACGAGCGGACGCTTTAACCATTAAGTTACCCCATCGCCCCTGATGTGTATGTGGTTGGGTCGTGAAATTGCTGAAATATTGCTAAAAACGACGCAAAACAAAACTCACTCACTCACTCGCTCTCATAATTAGAACCTATGGTGTGACCATGTTAAATGTGACTTCAAGAATATTGCTTCTTTTTGCATTGGGGGCGGTGGGGTAGCCCAGTGATTATATCGTTCGCTCATCACGCAGAAGACCCAGGTTCGATTCCCCAAATGGGTACAATGTGTGAAGCCCGTTTCTGGTGTCTCCCGCCGTGATATTGCTGGAATATTGCTAAAAGTGGCGTAAAACTAAACTCACTCACTCTTTTTGGATTTTAATTCTGTCATTATTTTGGTGAAGTTTGGGTATAAATTGGCATGAATGGGTTCATGCTTTTCTTGGTATTAATTTTGAAACTCCAATTGGAAGCCCAATTTTGAATTTAGTGATGCTTGCATTTTAGTTTCTGTTGTTTAATGGGATTGGAAGAAGTCCCAGAATGTATTATCGTCTGCGTATTTAGCTGTGGTGACATCTTGGGGTTGTATTCGCAAACATATCATCTGTCATGAAATTAAAACGTGTTTGCGTGCCTGTCTGTTTGGGGTATTGGGTATGGGACTGGGCGCATTTGCAGGGGTAAGGTATCTGAGAGCAGGCTTAGTCCGACTTTACTGTGATGTTTCTGGATGCTAATAGAATGTGAATGAAATTTAGGATTCTACCATTTTTGTTTTCTATCTTTTCTTGTAGGCGGTTGTTTCATTGAAACTATGACAAAAGCTTTGTTAAAATAAATACATATGGCAGCTGCGTATTGTTTTTTGGTGTCTGTGCAATCCTGACATCTTGTTCTAAATGTAAAAGGTGGTCTAAATTTTGTCGATTTGACGTAAAGTTGCGCTGACAAGGTGGTGATTTTGTACTTGGAACTTGAGTCTGTTGTAATGGATTTAATAGTTTGGCATGCTTTAGAGAAATGGGACGGAAGCAGTCATGCTCAGTAAAGTTTCCTTGTTCTGAGGATTGGATACACTATATCAGATTTCATTCATAGACCGCGTGTGTGTATGTGTGTGTGTGTGTGCACGCGCTCGGGGATTTCACAGTCTTTAACTGGGGCGAGTTTGCACAGGTCACGTCGATTTATGTGTTGGCGTAGCCTGAGGATTTGTTTTTGTTTGCGGGGGCAGGTGTTATGTGTGTCAGTGTGTCCTTCGGAGTAATAAGTTACACAGAAAACCGTCACTGATGCCATGGCTGTGTGATCCGCTTTCGGGCAGCATTTGGGTTCAGGTCTGTAGGTGCTTGAGGGGGTGAACTCTGTGCGAATGTGCCGACGGTTATGCGAGAGATAGATGTATGTGGATTATATTTAACAAAGGCTGTGTGTGTGCGTGCGAGCATGTGTGCGTGTGTGCGTTTGTGTAGGGTGGGTCTGAGGGGGTGAAATTTGTGGATGAGTGTGCTGACGGTTATTTGAGAAGGGGGAGGGGTATGTGATTTATATTTAAGTAAGGCTGTTTGTGTTGTAGTTTTGTCGTTTAGTGATTGTTTTTTTTTATTGATATCTAAAAACCTGGGGGGGGGGGGGAAGAAAAAAAGTCTAAAGAAGCAACAACAAAAAAAAGTCTGTGGTTGTGGGCTGTTTGATATTCGGCTGTATTGTGTAATGCCTTCTGTGGACTTGCAATACCATCTATTACTCCCTTGATCTGGTTTAGCCATTCATGTGTTTGCCAACGTAATGCTGAGTCCGTGTATTGTGTTCTGGGTGCTTGTGCTGGTGTTACTTGGGAGGTGAAGGTGATTCTAACCTGCTGTCACATTCCCTACGCCTGGCAAAGGGCGAATTCATTACTCAAAACTGGGCTGGGCGTTGTGAGCTAGATTTAAACTTTTACTGTTTGGTTTGTGTCAGTTAGGGAGGTACTAGGGGGTTCGTAGTCTGTCGTACAGACCCTGAAGCAAATATATCCAATAAAGCCCACGCAAGTCTAGAATATGTGGCAAGGTTAGATTTCCACAGCTTCAGGAAATGAAGAAAGTCTCAGGGCTCCTTTTCATTATATTATATTTTCTTTTACTATGAATGTTTTTTCAGTAAAATATGTTCATTTCAGGGACTAGTTGTTAGTCTAGGGTGTTCGATGTTTGGTGGGTTGCTGAAGACCAATTCTAACCCCGATCTTCATCCGAACTTACAAAAAACACCCGGCCGGGCTAAATTAAGCACAATCGCAAAAAATGGATTTGACCACCATTACGAACGTCATGAACACATTACATGTAAACGCTGCAAGCCTAAGATCCAAGGGGGCGGTGGGGTAGCCTAGTGGTTGAAGCTTTGGCTCGTCACGCCGAAGACCCGGGTTCGATTCCCCACATGGGTACAATATGTGAAGACCATTTCTGTTAAACTGACTGACTGACTGAGTTTAGTTTTACGCCGCTTTTAGCAATATTCCAGCAATATCACGGCGGGGGACACCAGAAATGGGCTTAACACATTGTGCCCATGTGGCGAATCGAACCTGGGTCTTCGGCGTGACGAGCCAACCCTTTAACCACTAGGCTACCCCACCGCCCTTCTGTTAAACCCCGCCGTGACATTGCTAAAAGCGGCGTGAAAGCGTACTCACTCACTCACTCACTAAGATGCGACATCACTAACTTTGTTCAGTATACGTATTAATGAATGTATAACCCATTATTGTACAAATTCAAATTTATTACAATAAATCACCAATTCAATGTATATCATAATGTTCTAGCATCAAACACGTGCGTTTACAATTTCGAGTAAGATTAAAATCACATGAAAATCCCTAACTAGCACACACAGAAAATATATTCGTTACATCATGAAACATGCTCTTGTTGTAGCCCAGTTTAATAGAACATAAAGCAACACTACAGTCCGTTTGGCTCAAAATCGGACCGATGATTTGCTATCTAACTCGAAAACTACTAAACATATAGTACTCAATGAAACGCTGATCATCATCAAAACATCAGACCAACTCTGTGATTTTGTTTGCAGAATTTATGTCCTAAAAATAAAAAAAGTTGTTGAACAAACTATCATTAAAGTCTTGACACAGTTCACTATTTGTTACGAGGGAGGGGTGCAAAGAGAGGAACAGCCAGCTGCAGGTGTGTGAGAAATGATGGAGACGGCACATCACGGTTAATGAATGAATGACTTTGTCGGCACTTGTGCACGTGCTTCGCTTACACCTGGCTGTTCCTCCCTTTGCAGTCCTCCCTCGTAACAAATAGTGAACTGCGTCCAAATTTTAATGATAGTTTGTTAAACAACGCTTCTATTTTTAGGTCATAAATTCTGAAAATAAATCACAGAGTTGGCCTGATGTTATGATTATGATTAGTGTTTCATTGAGTATTTTATGCTTAGTTGTTTTCGAGTTAGATTGCAATTCATCGGTCCGATTTTGAGCCAAAGGGACTATACCTATCGATGATTTCAAAAGTGATGTTAATGCTATTCATGTGACAAAACGTCACGGTGTATGCGTACGAATGATCGTTTCGTAAATTAATTGACTGCTCTTAACCTCTTGAAACTCAGGGTACCAAAGACAATAAAATTATGGTCAGAAAGATTATGTTGACAGTAAAGACAGTGAAAATACAATACGTATATAACAGACTAATACAATGATGTATCTCAGGCTAGGATATTCAGCCACCTGTGTAACTTGCATATGGAACATTAAACAGTTGTAGTCAATAGCCACATCACCTGGAATAAATGTACCATAAATTACATTGTATTGGAATTTTTATTCAACGAACAAAATGTGTTTATAAAGCAGCATACAATCAAACAATACATACATAAGCTACTAGCAAATCAATTTACTTAACCAGACTTAAGTTATATAAGAATCACTTCTAACTGAAACAAGAGTACATGAATTGTCTTTGATATTATTAAATACGACAGTATGCAGATAAATATTTCTTAACATGTACAATAAACTTAGAAAGAAGACACATACGAGAAATAAATGACTTCCTTTGGGCACAAAGCCGGCTTTTAAAATATTTTAATGTATTTTTAACCCGATAACAATACTGACACAGGGAGGAAGTCATGTGTCATGGGAGAACAGGGACGAAGTCATATGAGTAGTATACACAATGGTGGTACGGGGCCAGGTCCTTTTCCAAGGCGTTGGATAAGTCCCTAATCCCGTCCCACCATTGTGTATACTACTACTGAGGTGCAAGCAAAATTTGATGAAAATCGGTCGAATAGTTTCTGAAATATTGACTTTTAAGTGAGCATGGGGTAGGTCGGGAAAAGGCAAAATGTCCAACTTTTTGTCGTAATTAAGTCTTGATTAATCTAATGAAGTCATCGAAAGTGTTACCAATGCCGTTTTGCTATAGCGTAACCATCTGCCGAGATGCATGCAAAATTTCACGAATATCGGTCAAATAGTTTAGGAAATAATCACTTTTAGTGAGCATGGGGTCGGTCGGGCGAAAGGCTAACAATCCATTGTCGTACTTGTTATATATTATCGAGGCGAGAGGTGTTTTTAGCTGAATGAAACGCAGGTCTCGCAAGTCACATCACCTCGCTACCGTCTCTCGGGGGTTGCTTTGAGCGAGCGCCGTGGACGAGTAAAAGTGTGTGTGTCTCTCGGCTCGGCAATGATGATGATGCACGGCCGTCTGACTAGCGAGGCTACAGATGTCTGAAAGTGAATGAAACGCATCTCTCGGCAGTTTCCTCCCGTCGTCTCGGTATCACCGAGCGAGCGCTGTGGGCGAGTCACAGTGTGTGGCTCGTCTCGGCTTGTATAACGTTATGTTGATTTCCACTAAATCATACCCCATCTCTCGGCAGTTCCCCCGGGTCGCCTCGCTGCCGTCTCGGTAGCATTGAGCGAGCGCAGTGTGTGTGTCAGCTATTTACCTACAGCTCGCTGAGATGGCTGGCTACGTTATGTTGATGTCCGCGAAACAGTTTATTGTGAATCTCCTTCTATGATTTGTTTGGTTTTCGTAATGAAAGCTTGTCGGGCCTGTTTCTTCCCTTATTCTATGTTGTTTTTTTCTCGTCTTCACAAATGACGTCGTTTTTACGAGACTTGGTCCGAATCTCTTGTTTCATTCTGTGATATTTTGCGATTTTTGATAGCACCACATGAAACTACTCTTCAGAGATTTTAGAGTCGCTGAGCGCATTGGAAATCCGATTGTCTATTGTGTTTAAGTTCGCTTCGGCTAGAATTCTAATTTCGTCGTGTTTCAATGCTTTACGTTGCAGTCTGATCGAGATGAATGCACAGTTCGCGATACGGAACGAGATCGGGTAATTTCGTGCCGGTCACGGTGGTTTCTGGTTGTATGTCATTCGACGTACACCTGAGTGTTTTAGCCAACGGCCGACTGAGACTCAAGTCGTTTTTTCCGTTGTTGGCTAACATGACACACACACACACACACTCACACACGCACACACGCACGCACGCACGCACGCACGCACGCACGCACGCACGCACGCACGCACGCACGCAAGCACACACACACACACCGAGCTTTTTTCCCGACCCCATTCTCACTTAAAAGTCAATATTTCAGAAACTATTCAACCGATTGTCATCAAATTTTGCTTGCACCTCAGTAGTAGCATGCACAATGGTGGAACGGCTTATTGTTTTCAAATTAAGCCTTGGAAAAGGACCTGGTCCCGTACCACCATTGTGTATACTACTCATGTGTCATGGCAGAACAAAAAATCCTTGATAGAAGTTGTCCTAACACGTTTCACAAAGTAAACCACTTGTGATGCAGGACGGACGTGCTTTGCACCAAACATTCTGATGAACCATTGGTGTTATAGGTTAACACTATTGAGTGTGACAAGACCATCTTCATCATACCAGTACTGTTCTAAGATATTTTTAACACAACTGCTTTTGTCTCATCCAGCCACGAAGATATCTGCTGATGTTGGTGTTTAATATTGTTTGTGTTACTGCCGCGCTCTCCGTTATTACAGAGATATAATGAATACACACTGTCATTTGTGGTCAAATGAAACAGATGCTATATTTGGAATTACACTCGTTCAGTAAAGTACAGATTAACGTACTTATGTAGGGTTGAGTCCTATCTGGGAGTCAGTCCTATCTCAGAGTCAGGCACCTAATCGCCAGCACACAAAGTCAGCGCCTAACCTACTCAGCCACCGCAGCTTCCACAAGAATGGAAGTCGGACAACTGGTAGTCTAGAAGAATGGAAGTCGCATCTGAGGACAAGCATGGGTAGTTGTTACCCATCTCTTCACGGATTAAATGCTCTCAAACAGCCTAGTGACTAATCAAATAATCTTCTTCATTATTTGATTTATTTAATATTTTGGTCACTGCTTCGAAAGATACTATTTGTTTCAAATAAATAAGGACACAATTTCTAGTCATGTTTAGGACATCTAGTGTTAGTAGGTACAAAACAGGAGAACAAATGATTACTAGTATTTACATACTTTTAGGAGCAATTATGTTGACCCCTCGTACAATTTCAAGGCGTAGTTACAGGAGTTCAGCGTTAACTCTTTTTAGGCATCTTAAAGACCTTCGTGTGCTGAGTATTCCTGAGAGAAAGTCACAACCCTTGATGAAGACGTTGTTAAAGCTATGACCCTAAATTTCAACACTGATTCATTAACACAGCCCAACCGTTTGAATTGTATTTTTACTTTTCACAATTCAAAACCTATAGCAATGATGTCTTAGCATCAAGTATTCATTAGTTTCTGTAACTACATCGTTTCCGGGTGTAGTTTTCAAGTACATTACTGAGGTTGGAATGAAAGTAAAATAGGCGCTTAATCTTTATAAAGTGTACACTAAAAGGTAATCTGCAGGTTGAGAGATACGATATGCTTGAGACACCTTTCATACTTTTATATTAAAACATATATATGAATAAGTAGACAGATTCAAAGGATCACGAACGCTAGTTTCTCATTTTGATGATAACGTGTGACATTGTGGGTAGGTTTTCTAGTAAAGGGATGATGATTTCACACTGAACCATGATCTTTCAAACATGATTTTACGAAATATATATTACAGAAGGACTTAGAATTAAATGCATGCCTTCAGGGCACTTTAGAAATATGAAAAGTGACCTGTAATGGATTTCACAGAGAAGTTGCGTTTAGCCTTTTACCTATAAAACACATTTTACAGTAAAACTTTTCAAACTGGATTTAAATGTGAGTCGATATTTAATTCTTCTTTTTTTGTGTTGTTCATTTGAGAATTACAACTTTTCCAATTAGTTGTTGGCAATGTTTTGAGTTTTAGACTTAAAATCACTTTTAACAACATTCTTGCAATGTTCTGCCACATTTGGAACGGGTCATTGACATTACATCATCGATATTGTAATCGGAGTTCAGTTTTACAAACAGTTCCAATATGCAAACGTTTGCAAATGTTCTGTAGGCTATATCAAGGGGTCATTGATATACATGCTATCAAGAGTAGAAATGCCATCGGTTGCCAGGCAATCAGCTGGTTGCCATCGTTGGTGCGGTCGTCATCTGCAAGGAAATACATAGACAGATGAAGGTCTGGATCATATAGATGTGTGTATTATATTTCGTAACACACCGATGAATGGAAAGGCCCGGAACGATTCTCAAATACTGCAGTGAATCAACAGAAGTTTCACTAATACATTAGTCATCCAAAATGTAGGGCGGTATGGTAGCACAATGGTTAAAGCCTCCGCTCGCCACACCGAAGACACGGGTTTGATTCCCAAAATGGGTACAATGCGTGAAACCCATTTCTATTGTGCCCCGCCGTGATATTGCTGGAATATTGCTATAAGCTGCGTAAAGCCATATTCACTCCCTTACTTATCCAAAACATGGCGGCCGTTCCACGAGTCAGTGTTCACATATGGCAGCCACCACTGCCTTTGTGTTTAGAGTGTTTGACGGAAAGAAAGTCAGGAGAATGTTCAATTTAAAACAAAAAAATGAAACAAGGGATAGACTGTGTGTAATGACGTCACAAATGACGTCATTTTGGACATGACGTCAAAGAGTATTTACACTACGTATTTGAGAATCAAATATATGATAATCGGTCCCCATTGTTCTGTGTTATACCTTGCTTTGGACATTCTACTCAGTTTATATTGGGTATGTTCCCGTAGCAAAAGAACACTTGCACACGACAAAAGATACGTCAAATAGAACACGTGCAGTGAGTAGAACAGAACGGAGAAGAGAAAGAGAAAGAAAGAAAATCAAACGAAACGAAACGAAAAACATTTACAGACGAAACAGGTGATAACAGAATGATTTCGCGATTTTTGTCCATTGAGAACACTTGTTGCCACAAGCAAAGGTTCTGATAAAGAATTGATGGTGTTAGACTTGGGACGATTTACACACCATGATGATGTCAAATGGACATCAATACGTTTACTCCATAGGCTTCAGGTTTACTTTGGGATCGAATATATATGATTGACTCTGTTATATCATAAATTTTTGACAAAATCAAATGTGTTTTAAAGAAAAAAGGTTTGTTAGTAAATATTTACACAAAACAAAACAATCAAGAAATATAATTATCTGCATAAAATTCGACTGAATGATTAGGAATTGTAAGTCCAGATCTCTCATTGCTTTACTTTTCTTTGTGATCAAATATATGGATAATTAACTGAGTTATATCATACGTTTGTGACAGTGTTTAAAAGTAAAAATGTTTGTTAGTAAATATTTACACAACACAACAAATTAAGAAATATATCTGCATAAAATTCGAGTGAATGATTAGGAATTGTAAGTCTCTTGCGTCACAGGAGCAAACTGAACGAGCGTTGAAGTACACTTTCGTCAAGCCCCAAATTCTATTTGTGACATAAGCACCACATATGAAGCCAGTTCGTTTTTCACACGCTCTATGGCTGGGCACAGTACTAAACGGCATCTGTTCTGATGTTTTTCTTTCACCATATAATCACGGAAGACTTGAGTGGAATAAAGCACGACCATGAATGCGTTTACAAGAAGTTCATAAATACGCATGTCGTATATTTGCATACTTGTTCATGTTAAGATACATAGTCATCTATATTCAGTGTATTACGTAACAACAACGAAACACTTGCGGTGTACTTACAAACCCTTTCTTCGTTACTATGCGTCCTTACCGGGGGCACTCGTGTTGTAGGGGGTGGGGTAAACCCAGCTGTCAATCAACGAATCACGTGACGATGAGAGAGAATGACAGTGACGATGAGAGGAAAGAGGTTGAATGGTCAATGATATAAGCAAGGATAATTCAGACAACGTGACCCTTGAAACATATTGTAAACTAGAAAACAGCTAGTACTTTCAAAAGCAAAAGCAGGGATCTCGCAGCCTTTTCTTGGAGGTCATAATCGAGAAATAGTTACATAATACTCCGTATATCCATGTTCCGTATTTAATTATTTGGCATGGGAAATGCATGCCTCATACAACCTAGTACGTGCAAAAGCAAAAAAGGGCACTCACAGCCTTTTCTTGGAGGTCATAATCGAGAAATAGTTACATAACATATTCTGTATTTTATATTTTGGTATGGGAAAATGAATGCCTCCTTCCTCATGTCGTATTAAAGCATCTTGCCTCAGGCTAACACAATGAGGACATTAATGGAACTAACACTGTGCCTTATATCGTCATATAATGTCAAATGACATAACTCCGGCTAGAAAAACCACCTCATAAACAATATATAAATAAAACAAATACAAATGCTACATCAAGAAGTGATGTCTTCACTTCCGGTTTCTAAAGTACACGTTTAACAACGATTCCACCCAACTACCTGTACAAAATGTTATGTATTTCAGTTCAGTCCGGGCTTTCCATATGTAATAAAATTAGTGCTATAACGATGCATCGAACTATCGATTGATTGCAATTGTTTCGTCTTCGATCACAATTAATCGATGGCAGATACGAAAAGCTATCGATGCATCGATAGTATGCGTGACTATCGATAGATTAGTAATTGACTTCCGTTGATAAATGTACAGCGCAAAATACAGGAAGTTCCAGATTTGTTCACTTTGATTTTAGAGTTATCCGCGTGAGTGAGGTGTATTGAACACTGATGTTTAAAATAATAAGCTTAATAATGTAGTTTAACATGTGAGTATGAGGTATGAGATAATCTCATACTTTGGGGGCGGTGGGGTAGCCTATTATAACCAGCCCATTTCTGGTGTCCCCTGCCGTGAAATTGCTGGAATATTGCTAAAAGCGGCATAAAACTAAACTCACTCACTCTCATACATTGGTGGGCGGTGGGGTAGCCTATTATAACGAGCCCATGTCTGGTGTCCCCTGCCGTGATATTGCTGGAATATTGCTAAAAGCGGCGTAAAACTAAACCTAGTCTCATACATTGGTGGGCAAAAATACACTGCTGATTCGAACCATCAGACACAGGTTTATGGCCTCTCTGGCCCACCCATCTCCCCATAGGACATCCTGTGTTTCTAACAATGGAGCACTTCCGGGTTAATTAGATCAATTCCGGTTGGAGGGAAACGTTTTATTCAGAACATATTTACCACAGAAAGTACAATGTTTGTCGTTTTATTCATTACAAAGTCACATGTAAATCCGTCTCCACTTACTGTTTGGGAAAAAAAATGTCTAATACATATAGGGCTGGATATTGCCCTGAGTCTCATATTGCGATATATTGCAATAATTTAAGAGATATTGCAATACATATTGTGATATATTGACTGCAAGGATTAAAACGTTCTGCCAAAATGTGCACATCATACATTCACAATAGCTCTCTGTGTGCGACATCATCTTCCTAGTTGCTGTTGCACCATACTTTCCCATCCCCATTGTGTATGTTAATTGTGTACTGTTTGAAGCACGGGTATCGGATCACAATAAGGAATACCAGAGTTAGGCAGTTAGCCAATACCAGATTTTCATATGACATAGAATCTAGCAAGTTTGAGTTATCTCCATTCTATAGATTTGCATTGGCAAAACATGGGTAATTTCCGTACATAATACGAAGGAGGCTTTCATTGAAATTCTATTTTCTGTTGTGGATTATTAAAGTTTTCTTATGTTGAGGATTTTAACACAGAGAAATTCACCTGCAGAAGATCTGGGATCACTCAAAACTGAGCTTTGAATCCTATGACTACGTTTATAACGAACACGCTTATCACGAATTGACGGATACTACGAACAGGTCATTTGTTCCTCCCGAACTCTTAATCTAAAAGTATACTAGGCACATAAAGAAACTGTGCATACAACAATATAAAATCTAAATTTATCAAACCTGTGTAGACACATAAGGATTCAAACTCAAGAGATAAGTAACATGTATCCAACATGCATGCACGTGCCACGTTCCGTGACGTCAGTGGGTCCGTCCTTGAGAAGTGCAATACGTTGTTGCACGTGCATTCCGGGAAAGAGAAACAAAGGAAATGAATGCCACACAATACTCTCACTTTGGAAAGCTCAACCCCTGCCCTTGCGATCGGTCAAAAACTTAAACGGCTACTGAAACGCATCGCATGCCAAGGCTCACGTCTGCACAACGTCATGAGGCCATTGGGATGGTCTGTGGGGGAATGTTTCAACGACAAGTGGCTGCACATTTCCACTGCCACCGGAACACCATTCCTGCACTGGTGAGACGCTACCAGAACACAAATGACGTCATTGATCGGCCACGTTCTGGACGTCCACTTGTAACAACGCCAAGACAGGACAGATTGATAAGGGTGACCCATCTGCGCCCCAGGTTTCAGACTGCAGTGATGACTGCCCGAACAGTCCCAGGACTTCGCCGTATCCACACCAACACAGTTCGACAAAGTTCACGTCATCACGGGATCAGACCACGACGTCCCGCCATACGGCCTATCCTGACACAACGTCATCGGCAAGCTCGCCGAATGTAGTGCCGAAATCATGTCCGCAGACCCTTGGTTTGGTGGAGAAATGTTGTTTTAACAGATGAGTCCAGGTTTAACATTTCCCATAGTGATGGACGTAACGTTATGCACAGGCCTGTGTCTTGGAGAGGAATCGCTTTGGTGGTGGTGATTCCGTGATGATTTGGGGTGGAATAACAGCACGCCAAAGAACTCCTTTGGTGATTGTTCAGGACAAGTTAACTGGTGTGGGCTACAGGGATCAGATTCTTCGACCTGTGGCAATTCCTTTTCTGCAACGTCATGGCCCTGGGTTAACATTCCAACAGGACAATGCCCGCCCTCATATCGCAAGGGTTGCTATGGATTTCTTGCAACACCACAACGTTGACTTACTGCCTTGGCCTGCAAATTCACCGTATCTCTCCCCGATAGAGCATGTTTGGGACGAGATGGGTCGACGTCTACGCCGTGTTACTCATCCGCCATGATAACGTCCTTGACCTTGCAACAGAACTTGAGAGAATCTGGCGTGACATCCCAAAAGCCTTCCTTGCACGTTTGATAGGCTCTATGCGTCGTCGATTCACTGCCGTTCTCAATGCCGATGGTGGACATACCCGTTATTGAGCTTGTGACATGGTCCTTTGACCCCTGTCCCGCTTGTGGACTCGTGGCGTCATTGTGATTGATTTTTCGATTCAAATTCTCCCGACTTGTTATGGTCTCATGATCCCTCCATTAAAGTTTATATGTACCTTTGACATTGTTATCGTACTTATCAACTGGGATAATATTTTGACACTGCACAGTTTCTTTATGTGGCTAGTATATAACTCACTTACATTTCATTCCCAAATGACTGACTGACTGAGTGAGTTTAGTTTTACGCCGCTTTTAGCAATATTCCAGCTGTATCACGGCGGAGGACACCAGAAATGAGCTTCATACTTTGTTTCTATGTGGGGAGTCGAACCCGGGTTCTCGGCGCGACGAGCGAACGCCTCAAGCACTAGGTTACCCCACCGCCCCCACATGAGTGATGGACATAACTAGTATATTTTGCATTTCGATGTAATCTCCTCGTTACTCACTGAAACGTATGTATTACATAAGAACTAAGCCAGGGATGGTGCTATTGAGAGAACGATGAGACGTGTGTGCCTAGCGCGAGAACACTTGGTGTCATCACCTGTTCTTTATTGACCCAGAGCACACGGTCTAGATCCATGGAATTCTTTTTGGCACATATCAATGTGGATTATGTTCTGAGTTGACGTTTGAATTGACCGTATTGCTTTCAAGTTTGACTTGTCGGGTCATAAACGCTTCTTGTTTTTTAATGAAAAATGTATATATTAATATTTCAAGGTAACATGTCTCGGTATTTTCTTTGTCTTGGCACATCCACAGAACCATAATTTCCGTTTAATACTGCAATGAAGCAGAGTTGCTGTCAGGCCCATGCCAAGCGTAACAAAAAAGTAAGAGAATATCTGGGCTAAAGTTTGTGTCGTTGCCATGATCTGAATTATTACCACGCTGTTTGCTGCTAAGACCTCTAACATTGATGGTCAGCGTTTAGCAATAGACACTCATTTAAAAATATGTTGAATATTTGTCCCCATTTTGATCTCGATATGCACTGAACCAGTTGCAACCTATTTCCTTGTATATTGATTATAAACATACTCCTTTTCAGTTGGTATTATCTTAAAATTAATGGTATTTTTTAAAACATATTTTGTAATAAATTTGCTGATCCCTTGTGTGATGTGCTTTAGTTGGCAGAATTCCTCAAAACTTTGTAAAATTGGTAAGGAAAATTTCATTCCAAAACATTCCATTTTTGGTAAAACGTGCTGTTCATAAAAACAACATTGTTTTAAATTATGCGTTGCATATTACATCATCCTTATAACCCATTACAGTAAAATCCCCGAAAAAACAGATCTGAGTGAGTGTGGTTTTACGCCGCTTTTAGCAATATTCCAGCTGGGGGGACCATAGAAATGGGCAAAACAATAGGAAGGAAACAAGAAGACAAAGTCATCAATATCCCCCGCAATGGCAAAATACTCTTCATGAACATGTCTACGAGTTATGATTATGTCAAATGTTTTGGTGAGAATATAGAAAAGTGGAAGGAGAGTATTGAAAGGTTTTAAAAGTTCTGCTCCAGATATGCAAAGATCTTTTATTCAGAAATCCAAAACTACCAAAAGGCACCAGTACACCACCAGATGTATGTATGTACCACGTTTTGTGAAGAAACATTGAGCGGTTTTAGAGTTCTGCTCCGGAAAAGAGCACTGCCACCAATTTCAATCTAAGTCAAACTTGTTGCCATGGAAATGCCAAACATATTTAATTCAGAATCCCAAATTACCAAAAGGCACCAGCACACCACCAGACCAACCTATGTGCCAAGTTTGGTGAAGAAATAGTGAACGGTTTTAGAGTTCTGCTACGGTAAAGAGCGTAACCACCAATTTCAATCTAAGTCAAACTTGTTGCCATGGAAACGCCAAAAATATTTAATTCAGGATACCAAAACTACCAAAGGTAACCAGTACACCACCAAATCTATCCATGTGCCAAGTTTGGTGAAGAAATATTAACTGGTTTTAAAGTTCTGCTCCGAAAAAGACAAATGAACACGGACGCACGGACGGAGTCCATTTTAATACCCCCCGCAATTGTTTTAATATTGTCACCCAAAACATTTCTAGTTCGGAATGACTTTTCTAGTTCCAATGTTATTAAGTCAGTTGTCTGAATCAACCTGTGCTTCATGATAAATGGTACACAGTGAAACCTCGCTAATGCGGACACACTTAATCTGGAAACCCGATTACTACAGCGACTGACCACACGTGCACAAGTTGAAGGATATCGGTCGTCATAACTTGTTAATCTGGTCCGTATTGGTGAGGTCGTTATGGTCCAGATTAGCGGGGTTTCGCTGTATATGATTCTGACATCACACATATAGACAGTGTAGTAGTGGGATGTCTTCCATTGTGTGAAATACAACCCACTAAACAGAGAGAAAGATCGGGAAGCAAAGCTTTTGAAGTAAAATACATTTCAAACATGCATATTGGAGCCCTCCGAGCGTATCACAATGTGCGCATACTTTGTTTTGGAATATAAATTCACTCAATCCAAATAAGGCAGTCCCAAAGAACACGTTATGAATAAATAATGGAAATAAATATTTGCCTCGGGTATGACAATACAAAGAATATGGGAACACTCGAAGAACTCTTTGCATATATCAATCATTAATTGTTCCTTAATTACATTTGAATAATTTCAATTTTATTTGAATAAATTATATTTTGTCTTTGGAACGTATATATTGATTGACAGATTAATATTCAAATGGTGTCCTTCTGTCAGAGTACATACGTTCTGAATAAATAATGCAAATACATACTTGCCTAAGGTACGACAAAACAAAGAATATGGGAACACTCGAAGAGCGCCTTACAAATATCAGTCAATAGGTGTTCCTTTACATTTGAATAAGTTCAAGTTTGTCTTTGAAACAGTATATTGATTGATCGATTAATGCACAAATGGTGTCCTACTGTCACAGTACAATAACAAAAAATATATAATTTTCAAAAAGTACTTATCACCCATTGAGAATTACAAAGCTTGGTGTTCTTTACGTTAACATTTCAGTATAAGCATGATTCCATAAACACAGGTAAATAAAAACGAAAAGGGAGCACAAACAATCACTGTGTTTAAAACCCAAGACACGAGCTTAAACGTGAAAGATTTCAAACGGTAAATGTTCCAAACCACACATATTAGCTATATTAACTTGCAGGCAAACCTCCCACAAAAAACAAATAAGTAACAGGAGGTATATAGCCATAAACCATGGTCTTCATAAGCCAACATTTCTTTAATTTCCATGTCATTGGACACATTACAAACATCAATTACGTCAGCTTCCTGAATGTTTACAGCCGGCTGTCTTCATATATCAAATAAACAATCATGTTTCCTGGCAAAATATATGCTTGTGAAGCAAATATATGACATAAATAATTTCTGATGAAAAGATCAGTTAATCACTCAGATACAGAAACATTGCATGGTGCGATTTTTAAATCTTACTCCTTTCTTTTCGTTTTTCGTTTGAGGAAACCAATCCCAACTGTCATATCTACAGGAAACATCACTTTCTATATACTCCTTCCTGTTACACTTTCTACTGCTGTGTGGCCTTGGAGAATGGCAAAAGATGGTACACACACGTATGTGACCTGAGGTCTTAACGCCGATGTAATCAAATTACGGCGGTACTTTTATCTAATGTTATACTGGCATAGAAGAATGAAATTGCCGGTGCGACCTATCACGTGATATTTCTAGCGTGTGGGGTTTTTTTTACGCTTGCATCAGCAATATTCCAGCCATATGGTATTGGTCTGTTAGTAATCGAGTCAGTCCTGTGATCAACACCAATGCCCTCGATACACGTAATTAGGATACGATGACATGTGTCAACCAAGTCACCGAGCCTGACCACTCGATCCCGTTAGTCGCCTCTTACGACAAGCATGGGTTGCTGAAGACCAATTCTAACCCGGATCTTCAAGGGTCGAACACGCGACATCTAACCGGTGACCCTGAAAAGAGTTCCTTCTGTTTTAGCATCTATCAGAGTGAGTGTTTGGGAACCCAGCTATCGGAGACTGATCAATAACTGATTCATAGTGGAACACCACTAATCCTGGTATATTAAAATATTGATAACTGACGATTTAGATTCTCACTCATTGGAACTCTCAGGGGTTGGCAGCTATGGGGAAGTAGGTTTCTTATAAATGTAATTTTTTGAAGGAAAAATAAGAGGGACCAGAATCATTTTAGATGCCCGCTGTATAGCTACAGTGATTTTAGAAAAGGACGGCAATATATAAAAGTGGACCAGTGCTAAATATCATCAGAATGAATATACTGTCAGTGTACAAAAACAACGCAATGAACCAACAACAAAAATCACTTACACTGAATTTACCACCTAATAACGCAATGATTTATTAACAAATATGATTAGAACCATACTTACGTTCATTTGTTGTAAACATGAATTTATCACTAACTTCGCCCCAGCCATAGCTATTGTAAGCTCTCAACATCACTTCATATTTGGTGTCAGGAGCTAGGGCGGTCAGGCTGTATGACTGCATATTGGTAATGACGCCATCTTTGGATGTTGCCGCCACATCGACTTCTGTCCAATTGCCCTCGAATGTTTCATTCATCTGCAAGTGAAGTTAGTGAGTGAAGAGAGTTTTTGGTCATGGTAAACAAGTGATGCTAATGTCACCATTCTTCTGTGTTAGCGTGATTGATTGAGTGAGTGAGTTTAGTTTTAAGCCGTTTTTAGCAACACCAAAAATGAGCTTCACACATTGTACTCATGTGGGGAATCGAACCCGGGTCTTCGGCATGACGAGCGAACGATTCAACCGCTCGGCTACCTAACCACCCCAAACACGTGATTGAAGATCTAATGGTGTGTCGTCCTGACGAGGCCGTTACGCGGTATCGTGTCCATGAAGCCTATATATTGTAACTGGTGCGTGTAAAGTAGTGTGTGAAGCTTATTCCAAGAGTGAATATGGTTTTACGCCACTTGTAGCAATATTCCAGCAATATCATAGCGGGGGACACCAGAAATGAGTTTCACAATTCGTACCCATATGGGGAATCGAACCCGGGTCTTCGGCGTTACGCTTTATCCACTAGGCCACCCCATCGCGCCTTAGGAAGGATAACAATACATGAATAAACAACTTTATTACAGTGAGTGAGTAAGTGTGATTTTACGCCGCGTTTAGCAATATGCCAGCAATATCACGACGGGGACACCAGAAATGGGCTTCACACGTTGTACCCATGTGCGGAATCGAAACCGGATCTTCGGCGTGACGAGCGAACGTTTAACCACTAGGCGACTATTCGTTGTTGGTTCTAACCACAAGGGTTCGAATCACTGTTTTGACAATAATTTTTGAAATATAAATCTACATTTTTTGCAACCGTATATTGTTTTTATATGTTATGATTAACTAATATTTCAAATTTGAACGAAATCGGTGAAGAAATGGATGTTTTAGAAAATTCTCCCGCAACACTCTTTACATAAAATACATAAGGGGTGACACTCGCGATGCTAAAATCCAGATCGAAATGTAGTATTGAGCATTCATGTTCCTTCTGCTCATTTCTGGTGTCCCCCCATTTTTTTACTATTACCTCTCGGTACATCAGCTTGTACGTCACAGGCTTCACTGCAGATGTCACCGTCCAGGTGACGCCACGCCGTATACCCTGGAGAAGTTGCCAGTGGCGGGGCCGTTGATCTCAACTTTTCCAGGTAACGCTGAAACATGAATGGTCAATACTAGATGGTTCCAGTGCGGGACAACCAGGTTGGTTGATTGGTTTGTTGTTTAACGCCGCACCCAGCAACATTCCAGCTATACATCTGCACCAGACAATCCAGTGGTCAACAGCATGAGCCTGGATCTACGCAATTGGGATACGATGACGTGACAACCAAGTCAGCAAGCCTGGCCACCCGACACCTTTAGTCACCTTTTACGACAAGCATGGGATGCTGAAGACCAATTCTAATCCGGATCTTCACGCGTACCATCCACGGGTACAGTACCATCAACATCACGATTCACACGCTGGAGCTCCTTTCACGAAGCAACCTTTACTAAGGTTAACCTTAACTCCTACTCGCTAACATTGCACTAAGGTAAACTTAGTGACTTACGATCAGCTTAGTGCTTTGTGAAAGGAGGCCCTGCCCAACAACTGATTCTATCTGGGTATCCCGGCATACAGGAACTATGACACTGCTGGTCAAACAGCCCTAGCTGACAATCAGTGATCTTACCTGTCACCATGATCTTCAGTGTGTCAGATCCCTCCTTGTTGGTAACCCTGCAGGAGTAGGAGCCAAGGTCGTCGTCTTCAATGCCTTTGATCTCCATGCTGTAGTCTATTTTGAAGCCTCTCTCTATCAACAACATTTTCATGTTCTTGGGGAGGTTCCTGAGGTCGACCACCGTATCGTTGTGTCGCCACTCAATTGTGGGCTTAGGCTGTCCACTCGCGATACACGGAATCTTCACTGAAAAACCTGGACCAGTCCGGAGGGTCTTAGGCTTGGAGTGGATCGTCGGTGGATCTGTTGACAAAGACAAAACTGTTAAACATCTACTCTTGATGTCGAATGAATTTATTTATTGTTATATTAGTCTTTCATTTATTCTTCCTTAATAGTTCGTTGTTAAGCAGACCCGTGATGATACGGGTTAGAATTGGTTTCCCTTTACTATCCCTGATATTCCGTACTTTCTGAACCGCCTCCGTGGTGTAGTGGTTAGAGCGTCCGCCCGGAGAGCGGAAGGTCGCGGGTTCGATCCCCGACCGCGTCATACCAAAAGACGTTAAAATATGGTACTTGTTGGTCCCTGCCAGACGCTCGGCATTAATGGGTACAACAAGGACTGGTCGGCTCGGAGTCAGTATAATGTGTCTGATAAAACCAGCTTTTTTAATTAAGTCTGGGCTAGTACAAGCAGCCGCACATACACATACGCACGCATGCACGTCGTCATATGAGTGAAATATTCTCAAGCACGACGTAAAACCCAATTTCACCCCACCTCACCTCACCGTACTTTCTGTGCTTTTTTCCCAGTTTCTAATACTGTTCACCCGTGAAGATCAGGGTTAGAATTTTTCTTCAGAAACCTATGCCCGCGTAAGAGGCGGCTAACGGGATAGGATGGTCAGGTTGACAGAAGACATTGTATCCAAACTTCGTAGATTATGCTCATGTTGTTGACCACTAGATTGCCTGGTCCAGACGCGATTATTTACAGACCGACGCCATATACCTGGAATATTGTTGAGTGCGGCCTTAAACAACAAACCAACAAATAAAATCGTTGTTTAACAATTAGAACCCAGGAACAATAGGAGGCAACTACAAACATCTACACCAGCTTACAACACTAACAGAAAACATCCACCCTGACGGAGTCTTCATCCGGATCGCCCACGCCGTTGAAGGCGGTGCATTTGTAGACGCCCCCGTGGCTGTACTTCAGTTCTGTGAGGGTGAGGGTGTCTCCCTCCATTTCCTTCTTACCCCCGGGAAGGGACCCGTCCTAAAACATACAAATATATTTTTATGTTATAGCTGAAATATCTGCGTCTACTACTGCACCAAATATGTCGAATATCAAAAATATGTAAAGACGAAACCATAACTAGTGTACATTATGAAAAGGAACGTTCGGCCAGTTCTGAATTAAATCCGGTTCAGAAACAAAACAGACAAGATCTGCTTTGTGTAGCACACACACACACACACACACACACACACACACACACACACACACACACACACACACACACACACACACACACACACACACACACACACACACACACACACACACACACACACACACACACACACACACACACACACACACACACACACTGGGTACACAGGTGGGTGGGCAGGTGTTGCCATTGTTCTGAGATACCCGTTTACCATTCTGTCTTATCTTACCGTCTCCCTACACGGGGTGGTGGGGTAGCCTAGTGGTTAAAGCGTTCGCTCGTCACGCCGAAGATCCGGGTTCGATTCCCCACATGGGTACAATGTGTGAAGCCCATTTCTGGTGTCGCCCGCCGTGATATTGCTGCAATATTGCTAAAAGATGCGTAAAACTAAACTCACTCACTCACTCCCTTCCTACACGCCCACCTAGTAACGGTCGGACCATACAGGAACGCCTGTCACATGCTTCCTGCATTTATATAATGGTCCACTTCGGACAGCGTTGATAAAGTTTACGGTTACAGGCTCTCATGATCGTACTGAAATGAATAAACCAATGCATCACATGCAGTGGACAAAATATCCTTACAGTCTACATGTACCTTCGCATCTGCCATAGAGTTAGGTCCTCACCCCATTTGAATGTTATTCCGATTGTATATATTTGGGTGGCAACAAAGAAAACGAGGGACCTAGAAGACAACCTTGGTGAAACCCTTGAGCAGGATGCTGACAAACCTACGTTCGTCGCACCGGTTCACTCCCAAAAGACAGACCACTCGTCAGCGTAAAATAATATCAACGATTTCATAAAGATACCAAACTGGTCCTCAATAAGCTTATTTACATGTTCGAGGCCAGTTCCAGATGGCTACCTGTATGCCAAGAACAAGGTGAAAGGAGAAAATGATGACGTTCAAGTGGCTCCCTAATAAGTGTTATTTGTTCACTGACAAACATGTGACGTAAAATAATATGGTGCTTGGTCTCATATGTTAGATAGGTACATGTATATAAAGTATTGTTTTGATAATATTCACAAGTAAATGTGATTGGCAAATATATGTACATATATGCTGATGCAATGTGTGTTAATTTAAAAATCATAATTCATAACATGAATTGATGAAACTATAGTTAACACCTAATGTTGTCTTTTTTATCAGGGCACATACCATTATTATCAAGGGTACAGCTTAATTAAGCCTTATGCAACCAACCATAAATGTGTTGTTTTAAGCGGTCTGTCTTTTGGGAAGTCTGTCTTATGGGAAGATACCGTCGCACCCTATCCTTGGGCACTGTCATGACAAAGGGGTGACTGCTTCCCCATTGACTCCCATTAATTGGACCTGCTCACCTCTCGTGACCACACTATCGTGGGCTTGGGTTTTCCAGTGGCGGCACACGTCAGCGTGACGTTATCCTTCAACGTCGCCTCGATGTCAACTGTTTTATTCAACATCTCCACCGTAGAGGGTACTGGAAGAAGTCAAATATCATGTTCAACAATCAATAAAACTGCCGTTCCGGGTGCCATTGTACAAAACAGTCTTACAGCTACGACCGTCGTAAGTCTATGTTAGTGTATGGGAGTTACGATCACCTTAGGGCTGCGACAGTCGTTGTTTTATGTTAAGGTATGGGTGTTACGATCACCTTAGCCCTAGGACAGTCGTAGTTTTAGGTTAAGGTATGGGTGTTATGATCACCTTAGCGCTGCGGCAGTCGTAGTTTTATGTTAAGGCATGGGAGTTACGGTCACCTTAGCGCTGCGGCAGTCGTAGTTTTATGTTAAGGTATGGGTGTTACGATCACCTTAGCGCTGCGGCAGTCGTAGTTTTATGTTAAGGTATCGGTGCTACGATCACCTTAGCCCTAGGACAGTCGTAGTTTTAGGTTAAGGTATGGGTGTTACGATCACCTTAGCGCTGCGGCAGTCGTAGTTTTATGTTAAGGTATGGGAGTTACGGTCACCGTAGCGCTGCGGCAGTCGTAGTTCTATGTTAAGGTATGGGAGTTACGGTCACCTTAGCGCTGCGGCAGTCGTAGTTCTATGTTAAGGTATCGGAGTTACGGTCACCTTAGCGCTAGGAAAGTCGTAGTTTTATGTTAAAGTATGGGAGTTACGGTCACCTTAGCCCTAGGACAGTTGTAGTTTTATGATAAGGCAGGTGTTAAGGTATTGGAGTGACAAACACAATTTAAGAGTTGAGAGATGACGGAAAATGATCAATAACATCTTTGACTCAATACTGAACTGTTAAGGGACGTAACTGTTCAAGACTAGATGTGACAATCCCTTTTCAAATTTTGTGTTTGTTGTTTGTTTGTTGTACTCATATACTAGCTAGAAACGTAAAATTAAATATATAACCTGTATTATGAAAATACATCCAGTCCACTTTGAGGTCGGATCAGGCTGGGTGGAGTTACGCCCCATAGTAGAGTCAGGAGTCTCACCTGTGATGTTGATGAATGACCTTTGTATTAAAGGTGGGGTAGATGTGACTTGACACACGTATTCCCCCTCGTCTGCCTGTGTCACGTTGAAGATGTTGAGGTTGTACTTCCCAGTAATCTTCATCCGGTCGACGTCACCGCCAATGATCATGTGATTCATCGATATGAACGCTACATCACGTGACCATATGACGTTCTTAGCACCTGCAACAGAGCCAGTGAAGAACATCAGGTGAGGAATTGTCTTGGATTTGCATGTATTTGTAACGGACATAACAGGCGGGGAAGGATATGTTCTCTTTTCGCCAACAGTTGGTGTCATCAGAAGTTAATGATCATTCTTCGGGACAAACTGGTGGCATAGTCGGAATAGCATAGCGGACTGATCTTAGCAGAGATTTTGTATGATTATGGAATTGGTTTTTGTCACTATTATTCACCAAACCACAGATACAGTTACGTGTCTAAAGAGGATCAGGACGAAATGTCAAAAATGAATCCAAATGTCATCATCTGTAATTTACTGGTAAAAAGGAAACAAACATCCAAAACCCAACAGTATAATGTAAAGCGCTGGACTACCTCAACAGTAAACCACCAGTGCAATTTAGAGAAACTTTAAACAAAATGTTTATATCCCCATTGGTAGCAGTTGTGCTTCTCTCCTAGCTGATCCAACTTTGTACACATGTTCTACAGGGTCAGCAATTTTGTACACATGGACTAGAGGTGGTCCAGCAATATTGTCCATGAAAATATTCAAAATTTATGCTTTCAAAATTATGGGAAAGGGGAGGGGGTCATTGATTACGTACATGACATGCAGGGGGTCACTTTTACTTTGTACATGCATTGGAGGGGGTTGGGGGTGGGGGTGGGTGTCACATTGTACATTCTTCATCATAAAAATCATGATCACCCCCTAGCCATAAATTATGAACGGTCCCTAGTACTCTGGACAGTGTTATTTGTTCCCGATGCACATCTTCAATGGCCATGGTCGTATCTAGTTATTTGTCCCTCTTCTTTAAGACTATATAAAGAATAGGCCCTGTATATCACAGCAATAGTACATGTATATAACAACAGCATTGTGGACGAGTTTTTGTTTATAATACCATGTAATGCCAAGGTTTTGTGTACAGTTGAGCGGGATAACAAACGAGTATTTTTCGCTTACAAATATTTTTCTTGCGTTTTACTGTTTAAGGTATATATAGCTGGATTAACATCTTTATAGTTAAAGTGACATCATGTAACATTATTGTCTGTGCCTGTAAGAGTTTGACATGTGTTTAAAAATAATTAACTTAACCATGGCATGATCTTGACAAAAAAAAACCCGGACAAGGACAACCTACATCTTGCCCCTTCAGCAGACAATAAAGAAGTTGTTACCAATAAACACTGTCATCCGGTCTTGTTGTGAAAACTTCAAACGTCTAACCCATTTTTTAAAACAATATTTGTCGCCGAAACTTAGGTCGACTTTTACCAGTCGTCAAGAAAAAAGCTAAACTGGCGACGCGTGGATTGAGGCAATTCATCCATTTAAGCTTAAAACAATACAAAAAATAGTTCTATGAAAAAAATGGCTCCATGAAATTGTAAATTATTTGAAATGTGACAACCCACTGTCTGTCTGTGAAAAATGATGGACCGTTGGAACACATGCCGTGTTCTAAATATACTCATGCCAATAATGGTTGTCACCCCCTTCAATTTATTTATTGGAGAGGGTGTGTGGGGAGGGGGTGGGGAGGGGGGGGTTTGACAACCATTATTGGCATGAGTATATACTAATTTTAGTTCGTGACTTCTAAACTTAAAAACAACATAACAATAACTTTGGAAAATGTCGTCTATATGTCATTACCACACCACACAACACCAAATCGTATCATTACAGATATATCACAGAAATATTACAGATGTGTCACAGCAATATTACAGATATATCACAGCAATATTACAGATGTGTTACAGCAATATTACAGATATATCACAGCAATATTACAGATGTGTCACAGCAATATTACAGATGTGTCACAGCAACATTACAGATATATCACAGCAATATTACAGATATGTCACAGCAACATTACAGATATATCACAGCAATATTACAGATGTGACACAGCAATATTACATATATATCACAGCAATATTACAGATATGTCACAGCAATATTACAGATATATCACAGAAACATTACACATGTGTCACAGCAATATTACAGATGTATCACAGCAATATTACACATGTGTCACAGCAACATTACAGATATATCACAGCAATATTACATATGTGACATAGCAATATTACATATATATCACAGCAATATTACAGATGTGTCACAGCAATATTACAGATATATCACAGCAACATTACAGGGATATATCACAGCAATATTACATATGTGTCACAGGAATATACAGATATATCAGCAATATTACATATCACAGCAATATCACATCTCAACAGCAATATTACATGTGTCACAGCAATATTACAGATATATCACAGCAATATATTACACATGTGTCACAGCAATATTACACATGTGTCACAGCAATATTATGATATCACAGCACATATACATATATATCACAGCAATAATATTACAGATATATCACAGCAATATTACAGATTTGTCACAGCAATATTACAGATCTTTCACAGCAATATTACAGATGTGTCGCAGCAATATTACAGATGTGTCACAGGTATATCACAGCAATATTACAGATATACACAGCAATATTACAGATGTGTTACAGCAATATTACAGATGTCACAGTAATATTACTGATGTGTCACAGCAATATTACTGAGATACCATAGCAATATTACACATGTGTCACAGCAATATTACAGATATATCACAGCAATATTACAGATGTGTCTTCGCGAAAAATTCAACATGAATGCAATATTTCTTATTGAACTGGGTCCGCTTTAAACCTTTGTAACGTGGTACAGCAAATTCAAATCTGCGAAAATGTCATTAATGGGAATCAAATGCAGGATTAATGTACAAGCTGTGACAATACTGGGCAGTGATAATGGCTTTAAGGCCACATGTCCGTCATCACTTTGTCACACGTTTGTCGACATTTCGACTGAATGTTGGTCACCCCAGGTACTGATCATCATTTTTTCATCCTTTTATCAATCAAATTTAATAAAATATGCAGAGTATAAAACATTTCGCATTCCCTTTGTGTTTTATTTTTTAAGAAAGTACAAAATCACTACAATAGTACTACTTGTCACAGCAATATCACAGCTGCAACAGCAATATCACAGCTGCCACAGCAATATCACAGCTGCCACAGCAATATCACAGCTGCCATAGCAATATCACAGCTGCCACAGCAATATCACATCTGCCACAGCAATATCGCAGCTGTCACAGCAATATCACAGCTGCCACAGCAATATCATTCAAACCCTGAAACAAATATATCCAAGAAAGCCCACGCAAGTCTAGAAAATTTGGCAAGTGTAGATTTCCACACCTTCTGGAAAGGCTCCTTTTCATTAAATTTTATTGTTTTTCACTATGAAGATTTTTTCCTGTAAAATATGTTCATTAGTCTCTGTTACGGATATATTATAGCTATATCAAAGCAATATAATTGCTATAGTGTAACAATATTACAGAAAATTAAAGCATTGTCAAAGCAATATCCCAGACATATCATAACTATGTCACAGAAATAATAATCCCTGAAGATCCCGGCTAGAGCTGATCTTCAGTAACCCATGCTTGTTTTAATCGGCGACTAACGGGATCGGGTGGTCATCCTCGTTGACTTGGTTGACACATGTCATCGTATCCCAATTGTGTAGATCGATGCTCATGCTGTTGATCACTGGGTTGTCTGGTCCAGACTCGATTATTTACAGACCGCTACCATATAGCTGGAATATTGCTGAGTGCGGCGTAAAACAACAAACCAACCAGCCACAGCAATAATACTGTTATAGTAGCAATATTATTGAGATATTTTAACACACGTATCAAAGTGGTCCCCCCGAGTTAACCGCCAATGTATGATCACCTTGTGTGTCAAAACCACACATCTCAGAATGACTAGTGCACAAAGAATACTCACCTAACTTTGAGACTTTACATTTCAGCGTTATATTTGTCCCTTGCATTACCGCATAACCCTGGGGCTTGCTGACGAATTGTTGACCTGAAAATAAGAAATACAATATTGTGACATATATTTAACAAAACATGCATCAATGCATCATGTATTTCCATTGGGAACTCTCTATCAGTGTGTAAGTATTGTTTTACGCCGCAGTTGTCTTTATGCCATCTGTAGTGTCTGGTTTAGATTGCTTGTTTGAGTGGCATTTAGAAGTTGGTGTGATGAACAACGAAAAGAGTTCTATGGATAAACAACTTGTTAATATAATATGAGCGACGGTTTCGGTGTAGCTACTAACATTTTCTTGATAACGGTGTTAGTAGCTACACCGAAACGTCGCTCATATTATATACTCATGCCAATAATGGTTGTCACCCCTTCAATTTTCTTAATTGAGAGGGGTGTGGGGTGGGTGTGAGGTGTGTGGGGGTTGGGGTGGGGAGGGGTGACAACCATTATTGGCATGAGTATATTAACAAGTTGTATATCCACAGAACTCTCCTCGTTGGTTAAGATTGGTCTCATTGTAAAGAAAGTTTGGTACAATTGGATGTTTAACACCGCACTTAAGCCAATTTCAGCTAAATAACAGAGATCTGTGAATAATTCATTTGGCATGGTATTCATTTCCTCAAAAAAGTTGAAATCCAGGACTTCATGGATTGTCTCAATGGAGGCATCACCTGCATGAAGCGTACATACAATCAGTATATTGTTTTCCGTAATTTGATAAAAATACGAACCTCTTCTCATGGTTAATAAAGTGCACGTTTTCTCAAAGATCCTAGATAATATAGTAAAATTACAAATCTAGTCTAGAAATACTAAGCCAGTTTAGATTCAAGTACTTGTTTGTTTGACTGACTGACTGACTGACTGAGTTTGGTTTTACGCCGCTTTTAGCAATATTCCAGTAACATCACGGCGGGGGACACCAGAAATGGGCTTCACACATTGTACCCATGTGGGGATTCGAACCCGGGCCTTCGGCGTAACGAGCCAACGCTTTAACCACTAGGCTACCCCAACGCCCCCTTGTTTGTTTGAAGAAACAGGCTATAAAGTTGTCTGTGGGTTTGAAGTGAAAAAGTGAGTGAGCGCTATTTGTTCAGCATTGAACAGTATTTAAGTTATAATTACATGCTGGTCTGTCTGAAGGATGAAATCCCGATGTGATGCTAACACTAACATATTTCATGAAAGGTATGGTGCAGACAGACCTGGAAATATAATCAACTGGGATTCGAACCTTCGATCATCATTTCGGCGCCAAAGACGACCACCCACCCAAACCAACATCCTTCTTCACCCTTGCACATTCACAGACAAGGTTAGAAGTGGTACTCAGTAGCCCATACTTGTCGTAAACGGCGACTAATGGTATCGGGTGGTCAGGATTGCTGACTTGGTTGACACTTGGTTGATCATCGTATAATAATAATAATAATGAGAATATTTATAACGCGCCTTTTCCAGGCTAGATATCCTGCTCAAAGCGCACAATCTGATCATTATTACCCCGGATAACCCAAGCTGCCTGTTAGGCGCTACAAGGTTAATAGTCTCACGACTTATTTCACCGGGTACCCATTTCCTGCTGGTTGAACAGTGGCAATTGTGAACAAACTCGCTTGCCTAAGTTGAGACCACATGTATCACATGTGCTTCGTTGTGGGGCAGGACCAATCGATGTTCATGGTGTTGATCACTGGATTGTCTGGTCCAACTCGATTATTTACAGACAGCCGCCATATAGCTGGAATATTGCTGAATACGGCGTACAATTAAACTTACTCACTCACTTGCACACCCACACCCTAAGCGTCGTCAACAGATGCCGGTCGCTAGGAGACAAGTGCATGTATCAGAACCATTGCTCATAAGACACCTTCATGGGTGCAAGATGGAGATGCTTTACTCCCAATAAGCTGAATTACCTCCCTTAAGAACAAAATCCACGAGGTACGGTTTCGAATCCAAGGATCAATCCAAGGATCAATCCAAGGATCATAACTATGTAGAACAGCTACCTACGATCGTGGAGTTGACTCCCAGGTTCACCCTGTTTGTGTTGCATGGACTATTGTCCAGGTTGTCATCAAAGAGGAAATGTTCTAACTTATTAAAATGAAAGGGACAATCCACAACAACCTACCCATGTTCGTAAGAGTGAGTGAGTAAGTATGGTTTTACCCCGCTTTTAGCAATATTCCAGCAATATCATGGCGGGGGACCCCAAAAATGAGTTTCACACATTGCACTCACGTGGGAAATCGAACCCGAGTCTTCGGTGTGATGGGCGAACGCTTTAACCACTAGGCTACCCCCACACTCCCTTTATTCATAAAAAGCCTTTTTAATATAGCTCCATTGTATAGCTTTCACATCATAAGCATGTGTACTTTAATCCCTACTTAACATTGCTAACACTTGTGGTGGTCCCATTTATTGAAATAATCGAGTGGTCGTAGTGACTAAACGACCAAGCAAATCGATCATGTTTTCTCATAATAACACAAACAATTCTGGAACACTTGTTTTCATTAACAATATTTTTCACATGGTTGGTTTTGTCTGTTACATTTCATAAGCACTACAAGCTCGTTTCAAGTCATGATTGAATTTATCTTAAAGTTTCCAAACAATTTATGTTCCTAACATACTATTCATCCTTTAAAGATGTGAATTTTTGCCAAAAAACCCCAGAAGAACTACATTTTTTCCCCTTATTTTAATGTGCATTAATAAATTTCATAAATGACGCTAACCAATTATTTTCGATGATTATGATCGGTAGTATTGAACCAATCATCAATTATGAGATTTTAACCAATTCCCAACACTAGCTAACACCAGGATGTCGCAAAAAAGGGGAGCTCCTTTCATACGTTATTATATTACACACGAGAGGTATAGTCTGATTCCATAAATACACGCTATTCCTCTTCGGTGATATCAGATAAAAGATATATATTATTTCCGTTATAAAACAGTAACAATATTTTACTAACCGTTTTAATTGATACATAATTGTGAGTGAGTGAGTGTAGTTTTACGCCGCACTCAGCAATATTCCAGCAATATGGCGGCGGTCTGTAAATAATCGAGTCTGGACCAGACAATCCAGTGATCAACAGAATGAGCATCGATCTACGCAATTGGGATCCCGTTAGGTGCGTTAGCATGGGTATACTGAAGATCAAGTGTAACCCGGATCTTCACGGGTCGCTAACAAGTAAGACGGGGATACATAATATGTCTGGGTAACACCACATACTAATACAAGCCTTTTTGAAAAGGCCTGGAATTACCCAAAGATATTTGTCAGTGATCATTAGAATCAGCTATGTATCAAAATACACGGGAGAGATGGTTCTTCATTGCAGACTTGCAGAAGTCTAATGTATCCATGGTATCGTTGGCCTGTTCCACAGTGCCTGACCTCTCAGTTAATAACAGTGAGCGTGTCAGAAGGCAGTCAGACGTCATATCCGAGCAAATCTCGATAAGGTCACGATATCGGCGAGATTTGGTTTATAGCGTTCGCCATGTACCGGTCAGAGGATATGGTATAGGATACAGTTAACATACACGCCCCTTGTTTAACTTCACGTAACAGCTTTAGAAGTAGGTTCGGTGGGTAGTTAAGCATCCTTTAATTCAACGACTCCTCAATCGTTTTTGTTGCTTTTAAAATATACCCTGCCAATCAATTAATTCCATCTTCGTTTATCCAGGGTATTATTCTCGATATAGGATGAGTTATGCACTAGACACATTCGTAGAGTAGGCAGTGTAACAACAGCACCCAGCTGCTTGTATCACAAAGGCGACTAACGGGATCAGGTTCGCTGATTTGGTTGACACATGTCATCGTATCCCAATTACGTAGATCGATGCTCATGCTGTTGATAACTGGGTTGTCTGGTCCAGACTCGACTATTTACAGACCGCAGCCATATAGCAGGCACACATCAATACTATGCACATGTATGTAAGATTGTGCGTTTGTGATTGTGTGTGGTTGTTATTGTGCGTGTGCGTGTACGCACGCACGTGTGTGTGCCTGCCTGCTTGTAGAAACCTGGTTCAGACTAATTACTAGTTGTACATGCTAGTACACTAAGATACCGTACCCAAGTTCAGCATGTATACCCCATGCAGATTGTACGGTGGGGTAGCCAAGTGGTTAAAGCGTTCGCTCATCACGCCGAAGGCCCGGGTTCGATTCCCCACATAGGTACAATGTGTGAAGCCCATTTCTTGTGTCCCCTGTCGTGATGTTGCTGGAATATTGCTAAAAGCAGCGTAACTACATCCACTCACTCACCCCACGCAGACACACTTGCACATGTCCTTAAGGTAATTAAAAATAGTATTACAAAGAACACATTGTCCCTCTAACAGACTGGCGTGCTTAGTCCGCTTATCTATACTTCCCTGGATAAAAATACTATATATCCACTTCCTCAGAAAACAGTCCAGTCTTAGAGCAAAGCTACCATGCAAACAGAATACTGATTCCGTGCCCGCAAGTGCTAATTGTATAATTTTATGACATATCGACACAATTGTTATAAGGCGACTAGGAATCCAAACAACGACCTTCTGTTCTCTGAGTAGACGCTCCAGACTCCCACTAGACCACGAAGGCTCTCTGTTTCACTGCGCAAATTTGACGTAAATAATAACAAATTTAACACTCGTATCATATTCACATACAAATAACGCTCAGAGCGTGATAAAAGTAACGAAAAAAACCCTGTATAATGACATGTATATATTTACCTAGCTGCAGTGTAAACACGTTTAGATTACCCTCCTGCAATTCCCAAATAATGATATCCCTCTTCCTCCCAGCATATGATGATGATGATCCCCACACATAGATACAGCCAGGGGGAACACAGATGGGGGGTCAGGTCTGACACATCGTGTAACGGATACGGGAAAAACACTAGGTTATACACAGCATCACCTTTAGCAACGTTTCTCAGACTAGGAGGGGGGTGGGGTGGGGGGAGTTTAGTCTTGCCTTACACTGATTTAGACCAGCTGGGATATTGCGCCTCACAAAGGAATATCACATCTGGATGAACGTATAACCTATCACAGCCTCTTACGCAGATTCAGAAACGTACACATTCCAAGCTTCTATGCATGGTCCTGTTACTTGAGCAAGTCTAGATTTCTTAGTGTCAGGCGAAGATGGTGCGAATTGGGGTTCTTCTTTTTATAAATATTATAGGACGAACATCTCTTCAAATGTACATCACTTCAAAATGATTTCAGAGACTTAATATTTAATTTTGGCCGAGGACGACAGTAAGTTTTATTTATCTTTGCTATGTTTTAATATATAAAAAATATTATTCTAGAACGTCGCATTTCGCTGTATCCATGCTCCAAGGCTACTTTACAGGAACATATAAGACTATAATAAGTCATTCATTTACATACAACGTGTTGTCTGACATACAGTCCACGTCCTATATTGTAGTCGGATATTGTAGTTAACGCCGTGTATGGAGTTTCAATATTATCTTGTCCTCTCTCTCTCTTGCTCTCTCTCTCTCTCTCTCTCTCTCTCTCTCTCTCTCTCTCTCTCTCTCTCTCTCTCTCTCTCTCTCTACTCTCTCTCTCTCTCTCTCCTCTCTCTCTCTCTCTGTCCCTCTCTCTCTCTCTCTCTCTCTCTCTCTCCTCCCTCTCTCTCTCTCCTCCCTCTCTCTCTCTCTCTCTCTCTCTCTCTCTCTCTCTCTTTCTCTCTCTCTCTCTCTCTCTCTCTCCCTCCTCTCCTCTCTCTCTCCCCTCTCCCTCTCTCTCTCTCTCTCTCTCTCTCTCTCCTCTGTCTCTCTCTCTCTCTCTCTCTCTCTCTCTCTCTCTCTCTCTCTCTCTCTCTCTCTCTCTCTCTCTCTCTCTCTCTCCCTCTCTCTCTCTCTCACTATCTCTCTCTGTGCCGCTTTGAGCACACACCAGTTTGTGTAAACTGTATTATACACCTATCTGATATTTGCTATTAGTTTCACAAAAAGAGACATTGGAGATGACACGAGACAGTAATTACAAAGTCTTGACCCGTATGAAAGCTGAAAAGGCGCGGTCGACTGTGGAACACAGTCCTTCTGTATGATATGATGCATGTGTTTTTACTTCGCCCTTAAGTGTGCACTTCAGAACGGTGTTAAAAAACAACAATGCTTACGAGGTGTTAACATTTTTCAAGCATTGCCTCGAAGTGCTACAAGAATAAAAGATCTCTTTGTTGATAAGAAAGAAGTGCGCTGAACAACGCCATATCGTTTCCAGAGCGATGGGAGCGATAAATCATATTTGCAATATTCCAACAATATCACGGCGGGGGACACCAGACATAGGCTTCCCACGTTGTACCCATGCGGGGGATCGAACCCGGGTCTGCACGTTTTATGATGTCGACCTTGAAACAAGGAGGAAATATAAATCAGACAAATGTTTCATGTGCCCAGCCAATATGTCACATTGTATTCTTTTGACAAATCCCCGGTATGGAGAAAATTGACCTGAACTTGGGCTTCGACAGGCACTCGTTACAGGACAGTTGAGTGAGGTATCAGATTACGAACATACTTTGTGAAATGAGAGTGTACATCATAGCGTGGAGAACAATGGAGACTTCACATAAAGATGACCTCAGCTGGACAATGTTGTTTGACTGACTGACTGAGTTTGGTTTTACGCCGCTTTTAACAATATTCCAGCAACATCACGGCGGGGAACACCAGAAATGGGCTTCACACATTGTACCTATGTGGGGATTCGAACCCGGGTCTTCGGCGTGACGAGCCAACGCTTTAACCACTAGGCTACACCACCGCCCCCAATGTTGTCAGAAACAGACACAGTTCATTTTCGTCTCCAACAGCGGCGAAGCGCTGGGGTAGCCTAGTGGTTAAAGCGTTCGTCGTCACACGGAGACCCCGGTTCGATTCCCTACATGTGTAAAAACCCGTTTCTGGTGTCCCCGCTGTGATATTGCTGGAATGTTGCTAAAAGCTGCGTAAACGTAAACTCACTCACTCACCAAAATTGAGGCTAGCAAGTATGCTTGGAAATGGCTGCAAGGTCGCCACTGTGTTACATACTTGTTGGTTCCTATTAACCAGTAATACCATGCAGTCCTGGTAACAGGTGTGCGTTGACTGTCCCTGACTTAGTCCCACAGATTGAATATGCACTAAAACCTCGATTGATTGAAATCACACAATGTTATATAGACAATCGCAAAGTACGCACCATCACCAGTGCTCGCACCTCCTTACAGTTAATGTTCTCTATATCATTTATGATTTTCGAGAATAAACAATTCTGTTCTGTTCAATTCTGTTCTTACACGCACACACGCGCTCACGCACACGTGCGCTCTCACACATAATCCTATCCAGGAAACATTATTTTTTATAGATTTTATGGCGACTTACAGGAAGCATTTAAGCTTGAAAAAAATGTATAGATGAGGAAATGAATATCTGGCGGAGCAATATGAATATCTCTCACATCTGCTATTAGCTGCTGAAGCAACGCCACATTCAAAAATGATTATTCTAAAGTTAAGCTCCCATGGTATACCTTCCAGCTTATGTTTTGCTGAATCCCCCACACACACACACACATACATACCCCCGACTGCACTGCAGTGAGATATCGGTCTTGGAGTAACACGGCAAGGATGTAAGTGAACGATCTAGTTGGTACAACAACATTCTGATGCTAGCTGAAATGCTGACTCATTCAGTACAAAAGCCCTTGTCTTTACAAACATGTGGCAATAATTATATTCACTTGCGCTGTGTTTTGTCAAAACGGGCATATGTTTACCCCTTACACATTATGTTCAAGGTTCTGAAACATTCGACCATATCCTGATTCCTAGGACCTCCGCCACCCCACTAACTAACTAAATAACTAACTAACTAATTAACTAAATAACTAACTAACAAGTCATTGAGTTTGATTTACGCCGCTTTTAGCAATATTCCAGCAATATCACCGGGGGACACTGAAATGGGCATCACACATTGTACCCATGTGAGGAATCAAACCCGGGTTTTCGGCCTGACGAGCGACCGTTTTAACCACTAGGTTAACCCACCGCCCGAACTAACTAACTGAATGAATGAATGAATAAGTATAAAATTAATAAGAATAAAATGAAATGAAAGAATATTTAAGGACAACAAAAACTAAGTAAATAAAATATACTAAATATATACCAGAACAAGAAAACAACACCCCAAAACAAACTCAACATGAACAAACATATGTCTTACATAACAGTACCTAGATACCCTGTATTATATATCACAACCTTGACATCCTGTTTTACGTAAGACTACCCAGATACAGGGTGTTACCTAACACTACCTGAATACAGTGTACTGCATAACGCTACCTTGGCACACACCTACACAGGTGGACCTAGAAACAGACTTACATAACAGAACCGGGCAAAACAAAGCAAACCTCTGTTTGATGATGGCTAGACATATTGACAAGAACCGGTTTGATAACCTGGGCTTGATAGGCGTGTAGTTGTGGACTTATGTAAGCAGTGCTTCAGCAACTGTTTATATCCAAGCCTCGTAAGCCTTTCATTAAATCTAATTTTTAAATGTACACGTATATACTATTTTAGCCGATAGTTTTACTGTAACACAAATAATACTCACATACGTATATCTATATCTGCATTTAACATAAGGTTAGGACAGGCAATGTGCCTGGATATGAGCGCCATATAAGCGGACTATTACTATTACTATTTTCAAAGGAGGCGTGAGTGAGTTTAGTTTTACTCCGCTTTTAGCAATATCCCTGTGGGAAACACCAGAAATGGGCTTCACACAATGTACCCATGTGGGGAATCGAACCTGTGTTTTCGGCGTGACGAGCGAACGCTTTAATCACTATGCTACCCTACCTCCCCTTCAAAGAAGGATGAATTCGTGGAGATGTAACTTACTTCATAGGATGAATGTTGGTCTGTGCAGAATTGAGCGTATGTCTCAGAAATTAATACATTTCAGTTTATTCAATACTTAAACTCTGCATCATATTGTAGACTGACTCTGGAGAATTTGGACGTTTTGGCCTGACTCAAGTGTTTTTCTTTTCATGCAGTGCAAAAATGCAAATGTTTTTCACCCATGGGCGAGATTTTTTATTATCGCTCTAAATTAGCCGAATCAAGTCAAAATGTTGAATTTTTTGGTGTCATACAAAACATGAATTCTGAGCGAAACTGAACATTCTCACCCATGGGCGAGCGAGTTTAAAATTTGATTTTTCGAAAAAATAATATTCCATTTTTTCATCCTTACCATATATTCTATCCTTTTCACTTTGTGAATAAAATATGTTTAAACTACAGTGGCGTCACACTCAGATACACCACACCTCCACACAATACTCAGCGCTTCTTCCATTACACCCATGCTTGTCGTAAGAGGCATATATTTGAAGGTACGGGTTGGTCTTCAGCAACCCATGCTTGTCGTAAGAGGCATATATTTGAAGGTACGGGTTGGTCTTCAGCAACCCATGCTTGTAAAAGGCGACTAACGGGATCGGGTGGTCAGGCTCGCTGACTTGGTTGACACGTCATCAGTTCCCAGTTGCGCAGATCGATGCTCATGTGTTGATCACTGGATTGTCTGGTCCAGACTCGATTATTTACAGACCGCCGCCATATAGCTTGAATATTGCTGAGTGCGGCGTAACACTAAACTCACTCACTCACTTCATTACGCCTCATACTTATATACTAGTAGATAATGGTATGGCACAAACTGTTGAAGAACACGTAGCCTGCCAGTTTCACAAAACACGATTTGATCGACGTGTGCGAGTTGTTTTATAACCAGGTGTTGCATTTAAATCACAACATATCAGTCTTCACATGGAGGCAATTAATTCAGAAAACGATGAAGAATGTAGCATGTTTACCGGCACGTGATGTTGTGCTGCTCCGGTAGAAAGATGTCCGGTAGTTAGATTCGATGGAGAATGTGTGAATACTTGACTGTTGGAGACATTGGTAGTTCCTTCTGATATTACATCTTGTAATACGAACTAGGGAGATTACGTTTTTACGATATTACGTTTTTTTTGTTTCTCTTGTAATTGGTTTCCAAGAGTATACAAATACCTTCCATATCCTGCAACTAGACTACAGCCTGGTCTCTGAAAACAATTTTGATAGAAAAAACAACTATATGAAATTTATTCGATTTGTAATTTGAGTTTCCAAACCTAAACCTGTGAAAGATTTTCATTTATAATGACTTATTTGTTTGTTGTTAAACGCCGCTACAAGTCTCTTACGACCGCCTCCGTGGTGTAGTGGTTAGAGCGTCCGCCCGGAGATCGGAAGGTCGCGGGTTCGATCCCCGACCGCGTCATACCAAAAGACGTTAAAATATGGTACTTGTTGATCCCCGCCTGGCGCTCGGCATTAATGGGTACAACAAGGACTGGTCGGCTCGGAGTCAGTATAATATGTCTGAGTGGGTATTCCTGCTTCACTGCGGCATGGTATCTCAATGGGCTAGCACTATAAAACCAGCTGACGTCTGGACTAGTACAAGCAGCCGCACATACACATACACACGCATGCACGTCGTCATATGAGCGAAATATTCTCAAGCACGACGTAAAACCCAATTGCACCTCACCTCACCTCACAAGTCTCTTACGACAAGCATGGGTTGTTGAAGACATATTCTAACCCGGGTCTTTACAGGTCACAAATACCAAATAGTTCGGCCAGGTTGGAAAAAAGGTGTATCAACAGCGTTAACCAGGATTTTGTTTCGATTTACTAAAGTATATATATTATACAGTGTTCTTTATCGCCTTCCCCTAAAATGATTGTGTTTTATGATTCTCTTGTGTTCAATAAATGAAACTTCGCTTTCTGTGGGCGCAAGGAACAATTTGGCTCAATTCTAACCCAGATCTACACTGGTCAGACTGACTGACTGACTGAGTTTGGCTTTACGCTTTTAGAAATATTCCAGCAACATCACGGCGGGGGACACCAGAAATGGGCTTCACACGTTGTACCCATGTGGGGATTCGGGCCCGGGTCTTCGGCGTGAAGAGCGGACGCTTTAACCACTAGACTACCCCACCGCCCCCACACTGGTCAGAAGACAGTACACACGTATGATAGTTGCTGAAGACGAACAAGAAATCATAATCCGACGAGGATGTACTTGTTATGGCTGACACAGTCCTTATATTTACAGTGTTTAGGGTACAGACGTCAGCCAGGTAATATTTCGATGACTTTCTCATGTCTTCCATTACACCCATGCTTGTCGTAAGAGGCATTCATTTGAAGGTACGGGTTGGTCTTCAGCAACCCATGCTTGTAAATGGCGACTAACGGGATCGGGTGGTCATGCTCGCTGACTTGGTTGACATATGTCATCGGTTCCCAGTTGCGCAGATCGATGCCCATGTGTTGATCACTGGACTGTCTGACCCAGATTCGATTATTTACAGCCAATTTTCATTTTCATACTTTCATTTTCACTTGAGTTCGCACATGTCCATTAATCCAATTACGATGACATATTTTGTTGAAGCATCTCTTTAACTTCACGTGTGTAGTGTCCTGCTTTGGATAATCAAACGATTTAAGTTTCAACGTTGGAATCATTTAATCAGAAATAATTTAATTAATGATGATTGAATTTCACATTAATATTCCAGCTCAGTCACGTCGGCCTACTGGAATATCGAATCTGGGTCACGCAGTCGATCCATAGATTGAGATTATTACCTCGTGAATAGCGTAAATTTTCTATCCAGGAATAAAAATAATAATATTACGGCCTTTAGGGAGAGGAATACACGCGTTTAATTACCTCTTTATCGTGTAATGTCATTCGTGAAATCATTGACTTTCTTTACGCGGTTTCACTCAATGAAGTTGCTGTAGAAAACGCGTATTGGTTGAAAAGCCCAAATTGTCATCCTATGCAATAGTGTTGGGAATTGGTTGAAATCTCACAATTGATTATTGCTTCATTACCAACGAACAATCATCGAAAAATAATTGGTTAGCGTCATTTTTCAGATTTTCCTATCCAGGATGTTAGTGCAGAAATGTATAACATGTTGCAACGTGCTACATTAAAGTGATGACTAATATATCATGAACATAAACTTCCTGGAGTGTTAGAGAAATATTCAGTCATGACTTTTCAGTTAGTGAAGTGAGTCTTCTAAGAATTAAACACGTTTTCAGGCCCTAACAATTTTTTAAGATATGTTCCATTGTCAAGTATTTCAAAGACTAAAACAGTAGTTCCAAAATCGTTTATGTTCGATTATGAGAAATTGTGATCGATTGCTTGGTCGTTTGGTCACTGCGATTAATCTTCGATTATTTCAATTAATCGGAACACCACTACTATGCAACGTCGCTGAAACACCCGGCTGTAATAACCTCTTTATCTTTCTTCAAATGATGGCTGTTTAAGACGTCATTCACCACAGTAAAGCAGCTTTAGAAACAGCGTATGAATGCAGCGCATTGGGGAATGAGTGAACCGCCCAGGTGGATAATATAGTTCCAAATATCTTGCAGCAAATTTCATCACCATGTTTCAAGATGATGTCGATAGGGGTTCACATTCCAAAAGTGGCGAGTGTCAATCACTCAACCTGTTTATATACTATTCACAGTTTTCTAAGGATCAAATCATTGATTCAACAGAAAACTATGATGTGAGGTCTAAATTGGTTTAAATATCTAAGCTTATTGTAAGCATCGATCCTAGGTTTCAGTATGTCACTGCATCTTGTGGATCCCATAGCTATTGACAGGTGTTGTGTACTTGTCAATGACTCGTTCCATGATTTGCAAAATGGTTGATTGGTGCCATGAAAACCATTTTTATGGTTATTCATGTATCAAGTGCATAAGATTAGATTAAAATGGCTGTCTGCCTAAAGAAGGGTTACTATATTATCATTTGTCCAGTTTTAAATGGATACAATTTCAAATTAAGAATCTATGTTTACGTAAAGTTGGGAATTTGTGTGATCCTTAGCAAAGTATGAGTAGTATAGGTTTACTAATCTGCCAGGAATACTCCAACTAAATAACTGAATCTTGAAAACAACCCAGTGTGGGTCACGCCTCTGCTCACGTAGGTATGATGTTATGGTAGTGACAGAAGATTTTAGAATATTGGTGTAATACATAGTTTAAAACAGAATAATGTGAAAAGTATTCTTCGACAGTATTCTCACGTTACACACAATATATTGGTGTTCAAACAGAAAGATGGCATCGGGTGCTAATAACTTCATTACCATCAAAATCAGATATGGATAATAACTCCTCTTGTTTCATGAGTGCGACGTTTCAATACAGATTCCTGTACGTTGTGGAGCAGGAATGGCACAAGAACGGTACAAGTATAAATTGGAATTGTTTGTTCATCTACAGGTACCGATGTATTTGTACCAAGACATATTGACATTTCAAGAGGTGCCGTCAAGCAAATCATGTACATATTCCATGTCAGCGTTTTGTGATTGCCATTCAAGTCTGCCTATAAAGATAAGATACTCTAGACTAAAGTACACATCTTCTCTATTGCGATATGCGGTTATTACACGCTGCCGTCACATAGCAGGGACACTGCTGGGTGCGGCGTTAAACAACATACAAACAAACCATATTTATCCCAACGTGATACCAAATTAATCGATAGCAAAAGCCTTTATATGACAAATACTACGACAAAGACAAATTGTCGAGATACGATGGCACATAATCCACCAGGCCACACACAGCCTCAGCCAGCAAAAAATAGGCACATCTTACAATCAAGGGCTTAATGGCAAACCAATCTGCTCGGGGAACGCCAGTTACGAGAAAAGAAAATATTCGTCATCATTATGTAATGTACGTAGAGTGAGCATGGTTTTACGCCGCTTTTAGCATTATTTCAGCAATATCACGGCGGGCACACAAGATATTGGATTCACACATTGTACCATTGATGAATCGAACCTGTTCTTTAGAGCGACGAGCGGACGCTTTAACCACTGGCCTACCCCACCGTCCCTGTATACGTTAAGGAACCAGTGTTAAATCGATTTCTCGCATTGTGTACAACCTTGTACAGCATGATCGGATGGGTTATGCTCCATTATTGGACGTGTACCATTTACATATATATCCGTGTTTGATTTGATTTGATATATATATATATATATATATATATATATTAATATATTCATGAAAGGGAAAGGTTGGGCACAAGTTGAAGAATCTTAGGAACCTTTTCCAGCTGTTTCGCGGGAGTAATTGCTGTATAAATAAACAGAATGTATGTTTGTTTGTTTGTTTGTTTGTTGTTTAACTTGGCGGTCTGTTAATCAGACGCGGGACCAGACAATCCAGTGATCAACAACATGAGCATCGATCTACGCAATTGGGATACGAAGACATGTGTCAACCAAGTCAGCGAGCATAAACACCCGATCTCGTTAGTCATCCTTCACGACTAGCATGGGTTGCTGAAGACAAATTCTAACCGGGATCTTGACGAGTGAACACTAAACAGAGTATAAGAAACAGGGAAAGAGCACAGGAAGTAAATGGGATAGTATATTATCAGAGAAAACGGTTAGTTTATGTGCATATGGACACCTTTGAAAATATTCAGATTCTCATTGGTGGAGATATCTTCATTTCTATGTAAAGTATTTCTTAAAATATTTCATTATATACAGTATTGTTTGAATGAGCAAACACGCCACCTCTCTGCGGTATGTAAAATGGACATTCTAAGTAATTACATGGATCATTCTCTGGTGGACAACCACACTGACATACTGGATCTGCTTCAATGTGAAGTTTGTATACGTCGTAGTTTAGCTAGTCTGTCATACAGATCCTCAACCAAATATATGTAAGAAAGCACATGCACGTCTAGAGTTTATGGCAAGTCTAGATAACCACAGTTTCTGAAAAGGAAGAAAATCTCTGGGTTCCTTTACATTATATATTTGTAGCATCATTTAAGAACAGGTTTTTCTGTAAAATATGTTCATTACAGTGACTAGATGTTAGTGTATAGTTTTGCGCGCTGGACATATATCTTTCTCTGGTATGGTTGAAATTAATTAATTAATTAATTAATTAATTAAGGTTTTGCATGTGTTTGTGACAGTTGCCAACTACGGGTTGGGATGAGCTCACCCTATTCGAAAACACCTGGTATCAATGGCGGTGATTCAATGACGGTGCTCTTTTGGTAGAGATTGTGAAATGATAGTGAAACTGTTTATCTTTTTGGGTCACTTTCATTTACCAAAATTGATATTTGTAACCAGAGATAGCCCACGTTACCAGAGCGACCTTTGTTTCGGATGGGATGTAACGGTCGCTGTTTATGACGTTGTAAACGCCTATGTAGCTACCTTATCACTATATATGTTATCTGACGTGGGCCTCCGTCGTTGATGTACATGTTGTAGAGGGTGGGAAAGACGTGCATGCCAGGGATGTGATGAATGGATTATGTCGGTGTCAGCCTGGTGGTAGTCAGAAAGTGAGGGTAATGGCGGGAAGAGAGTCCGCATATGTTCGAAATTATACTAATGGAAACGAATAAGAGAAGTACAAGTGTTCCGATACTCTTGTCCGTGTTTCTTCGCATGATTTGTATTGCAATGTGAGTGAAATTCTGGAAATAAATAAAGGAAACACTTGTACTTTCCTGATAGTATACACACACACACACACCATCCACACACACACACACTCTCCATCCACACACACCATCCACACACATACACCATCCACACACACACTCTCCATCCACACACACACGCATCATCCACACACACTCTCTCTCCATCCACACACACACACACACGCACCATCCACACACACACATCTTGGTAGTGTAGAGGGTACTTTACGGTGAGCTGATAAGGTGGAACCTATGGTACTAGACATGGCAGAGATATCTCAAGAGTCAGGGCTGTATCAGCAGAGATGAAAACCCTCCTGATGACTGACTGACTGGGAAACAGATTCTTTAACTACAAACATCTTGACAACACGATAAAAGGGTAGGGTGACTTGCCTCCGTGAGGGTACAACCATATTGAAGTCTTCAATATGGTTGTAACAGGGCTCCAGATAATTTTTCAACATCAGCAGTACGTACTCCATATTTTTTCAATATAAGCGTACTGGAAAAACTTAAAGAGTGCATTTAGAGCACTGAATGGAATTTAATGGCATATCAGTAATCTTGTGTTTCGCTTCATATATGAACCACAACATTGCTACTCTTGTGTAAACAGGTCAATAAACAATAAAACAATACTTTTTCAGATAAATACGTCTGTAAATGATTCTAAGACCGTACACCATTGCCGCGGTGCTTATCTGCTACGTCTTCTAAATTATTTCTACCGTATCGTGCTTATTTTTTATCCGTACATACGCCGATACGGCCCTAATCTGGAGCCGTGCTTGATGTCATCATTTAAACCGCTGCTCCTTGTGTATTACAATACTACTATCAAGCAACAGGAAAGTGTTTTGTGGCCATTCCCAGCGTCAGGTGATTGTACCGACTGCAGGTATGTAGACTGATCCACCGACTGACTGACTGGGTTTGGTTTTACGGCGCTTTTAGCAATATTCCAGCAATATCACGGCGGGGGACACCAGAAATGGGCTTCACTCATTGTAGTAGACTGATCCACATCATCGTATTCTAGTTGGCTAGATCGACGCTCATAATGTCAAACACAAGCTTGTCTGGGCTAGACTCGTTTATTACAAACTGCCGTCATATAGCTGGAATACTGATGCAACTGACACTATCTATGACACTGAACGTACCAAAGCTGCATATCTGCTTAAGTACTTCGCCCCCGTGAAGATACGGGTTGGTCTTCAGTAACCCATGCTTGTAAAAAAGCGACTAACGGGGGCGGGTGGTCAGGCTCCCTGACTTGGTTGACACATGTCATCGTATCCCAAATTGCGTGGATCGATATTCATGCTGTCGATCACTAGATTGTCAGATTATTATTTATATATTATTTACAATATAGCTGTGCGGCGTTAAACAACAAACCAACCTTAGGTACATCAGATTCTGATCACTTAAGTTGTGTGGTAGCTATTTGGTCCAAGTACAGTGTGTAACCGTCCCATCTTAATGTCACAAAATATCATAAATAATGGATGTGTTCAACGCTCAAACAAATCGAAGAAAGAAAAATTGTCGTAAAGACTGTGTCCCCGTCTTGACGTCCGCCGTTAGTCCTTACCCATTTACCTTCTCAATTACCCATGTTGGGCTGGTGTCATGTTGTGAACAGCCCTGATCGAGGACATCAACTGCCGAATGCTCACTTACGCAATCAGCCAAGACATGTACAAGTTTACTGATCCTAGTTAGAATTGGTCGTCAGTAACCCATGCTTGTCAGGCGACTAATGGGATCGGGTGGTCATGTTCGCTGACTTGGTTGACACATGTCATCGCATCCCAACTGCCTAGATCGATGTTCATTCTGTCCGTCACTGGATTGTCTGGTCCAGACTCGATTATTTACAGACCGCCGCCATATAGCTGGAATATTACTGAGTGTGGGGTAAAACAACAATCAATCAGTTTTTATCATTACAGATTATATAGCCATAATAACAAATTGTCCCTGAAAAGGACTGGCGTACTGTCCGCTTATCTAGACTTGCATATCATAAAGATAAAAGGCTTCCTCCAACCAACGTAGAAGACATGAGACTGAACATCGTGCCAACACGAATAAAGAACCTACATCATCTCGCATGCAACCACATCATCTCGCATGTATTTACGTCAGTTAAATTCCCTAAGAGAGTGTTATGTTTGTAACACCAGGACACGCTACATTTAACGTTGACAGCTCTGTTCAACTCGTCCTATAACTCAATCTGGCAATGGATACAGGCAGACCTCCAAGAAACAGGGTCGTAGAGCATCACTGTTCTTTAAAATACAAGTTGATGCTTTGGCTCGTCGAGAAACAATCACTAGTGCTACAACTGATGAAAATAGAATGTATTTCCACCTATTTCACCCATTAAAATAATTATCTTGCTAATGCAAATATATGAATAAATCTACATAATACACGATTCAATAAATAACTCATTGAACAAACAAGGTATTCAATATTTCAGCAAAATAAAAAATAAAAATAAAAATATAAACGTTCAACCCGTTACGTAATTGGTGTGAGAGGTTGGAATATCACTGTAATAGTCGGGTAGTAAGTTGACATACACAATAGACAGTACATACAATCCGAACGTTAGACTAAGGGCTTAGTCTCTGAATATATATAATTTTGATAGTAAACAAACAAGCCCATTTATATTGAAAAGGAGCCCTAGGGAGACCAGAGATTCAGAACCTGAGGAAATCTAGACTTGCTTTATTTAGGGCTTTAGCACTGCAGAGAGGGCTAGGCAGTAGGGAAATTAATGTGGTTCAGGGACTGTGAGACAGACTATCCGGACGCTGTGAAATTTACGTTCTATACCCTTTGCATATATGTTTCAGAATCATCCTATGTTCGGTTATTACAGAATTTCAACATCATCTTAAATAATAAGATAAAACAAAATAAAAATATTATAACATAAGCTTAAATCCATAGAAAGTCAAACCAACTGTTCGTCTTTAAAGGGAGACAATATTATACAACTAGACCGTACATATGTTCACCGACACTATGAGTAATAGAATGACGACCCTGACACACATTTGAGAAGGGGTACGGTGTTAACAGATGTTCCCATCGACACCTTCGATACTAGGATGTTGCAGGAATTGCACTCAATTATTTAACATCATAAACAAACAAAATTGTGCACGTAATTAATCTATCCGTCTTTCATCAAGGTACAAGCCATAGTTTAAGAGAGAAGAAACCCGCCCCTTCATTTCCACGCAGTTCCCGCCTTGCAGGTGTACCGGTAAATACCGTTATTACTCACTGTGTATATAGTGATACGAACTTTCAGCCAGACAGGTTTCTAACAACCGCAGTTCTGTCGACACACGAAAAGGTAATTATAAGATGCAAAATCTGTGTAGCATGTGGAAAAACAGAGGGCGAAATGCACCAGCGTTACATGATATGGCGTAGCGCCGTGGAGGCAGCAGTGTTTCAAGTCAAGCCAGGTACAGTACAGATATGCAGGCATGAATGGGTAGAGCCCGGATGTTCTCCCGAGACCTTCATTCTAGCGTTATCTCAGTCTGTTCGTGAACATGCATGTATGTGAGAACAATGCATTACATACGCCACATCTGGTTTGTAATACACTCGGGCAAGTGAGTGGCCCACTCGCCCCATGCGCCGTAAGTCCGTGAGGAGAGTTGCGTTCTTTAGGCACATATTATACCTGTGGTTCGAATCCTTGATATGATTCTAGGGTGTCTCAGCACCATACCGTGTCCGCCACGGAAATGGCAAAGATGTGTTCTAGCTTATGAATAGATAATGAATAGAGCGTTTCCTCCCTCCCCTTCTCACTCTCCACATGAATCATGTACTGCAGTATATCATAAAATACCAGGCACTAAACACATGTATCGTAATGTGCGTTGCAGTATATCACAAGGAACATGGCTGCTAAACACGAATAATGTAAAATTTGTTGCAGTATTTAATAAAGATATCTTTATTTCACAGAAAACACGTTTTACAGAAAAGAAAGTTCATAGTAAAAAAAAAAACACAATGAAAACGAGCCTTGAGACTTTCTTCATTTTCAGAAGCTGTGGAAATCTAGACTTGCCACATTTTCTAGACTTGAGAGTGCCTTCTTGGATATATTTGCTTCAGGGTTTGTATGACAGACTACTACTACAGTTGTACTGCGGTATGTCATTAGTAGCCTTGCTCCAAGGCTGTACAGAATGCTGAGCTCATCGATGTATAGTAATTCTATCCTTCGAAGAGGCAAGTCTAGAAAAGCGGACAGTTCAAGGACCCCAGTCTTTTAGAAATTATCATTTAAGCTCTTAATTTTACCTTAGAGACATGCGCAAGTCTATGTCATAAGGAACCCAGCGGCTTATTAACACACGCATATCCCACCATGTACTGCGGAATATCATAAATAACCTGACTGTTACACGAAAAGCGTAACATGCACTGCAGCATATAATAAGGAACCCGGCTGCTAAGCACGTAATGGATGCACGTATAATGGATGTACTGCAGTATATCATAAGGAGCCTGAGCCAGCTAAACACGTATATCGCAACATGAACTGCAGGATATCATAAGGAGCCTGGCAGCTAAACACGTATATCGTAACATGAACTGCAGTATATCATAAGGAGCCTGGCAGCTAAATACGTAAGGAGCCTGGCAACTAAACACGTATATCGCAACATGAACTGTAGTATGTCATAAGGAGCCTGGGCAGCTAAACACGTATATCGTAACATGAACTGCAGTATATCATAAGGAGCCTGGCAGCTAAACACGTATATCGTAACATGAACTGCAGTATATCATAAGGAGCCTGGCAGCTAAACACGTATATCGTAACATGAACTGCAGTATATCATAAGGAGCCTGGTGGGGCTAAACCAGTATATCGCTATGAACTGCAGTATATCATAAGGAGTGGCAGCTAAACACGTATATCGTAACATGAACTGCAGTATATCATAAGGAGCCTGGCAGCTAAACACGTATATCGTAACATGAACTGCAGGATAGGTGAATGGGTCGTTGTCGACACGGGTACTACAGATGTGTACCCCAGGTACGTTTCTGTTTACAGAAGTTTATATAAGAGCATACACAGTATAACGAATATTTCACGGTGCACAACGTACACCACTCGCAATCAGCTGAACGGGAATAACTACATACGGTTTCGGTTTTGGGTTGCGGAATATGGACTCGTCCGTCGTTTAGGTACCGGGTACGTTTCTGTAGTTTGTCTTAGTTTAGGGTACATGTCTGTATACAGAAACGTACCTGGGGTACATATCTGTAGTACCTGTGCCGACAATGACCCCTTCAGCCGCAGTATATCATAAGGAGCCTGGTGGAGCAACCAGTATATCGTGACATGAACTACAGGATACCTAAGGAGGTTTGCTGGTCAACTGGTGTATAGCAATACCGAACGCAGTATATCATAAGAAACGGCTAAACACGTTTATTGCGACATGAATTATATCATAAGGTTCCTCGTTGTGTTTAGGTAAAAACACAACACGTGACGGTGCGTGCTCTACACTACTTCAACTCACGTGGTTCCTGGCACAAATATCACATGGGGAGATTGGAACAAGTGTACTTGTACATTGCTTCCAAACCCTCTCCTCTTGAATACAAACCCTAAAAAATATGGGTGTGGCACAAGAAGGAGGCTGTATATTAAGTGATTGTAAATTTAAACCGAAACGATCGTATATTCAAAGACAAATCAGCGCCATAGAAGTATCGGTTTACAAATACAATTTAACGGAAAAATATTAGCCAGTAAATTTAATCGCCAGTTTATCCAATTTCCAACTGTGACAGATTACACGTGTAACCCAGGGGTAGCGGTCATAAGAATGAATCTCCATCACCCCCAAAGCGCGTGTTCAGCCTCACTGCCAGATGCAGGCATGGAGCAATGGCCAAGGACAAGGAACGGAAACTTACTTGTAGCAGGAAACACCAGACTGCTGAACGCCAACATGACAAATGAAACACACTGTGTAAAATCCATTCTGAAAATTAATCCAATATTCTCTTGAAATAATCCTTCAGACAGATGCTTTCGCAAACTTGGGTTTCGTTTGAAAGCCTTCAATGCTTGCAACGGAACCGCGCGAATGGGCGGGTTTGTGTTTTGCCGGTGGTGTGTACGTAGAGATTCCTTCAGCAGGGCCCGGTACAGGTGATAACGTGCGTCGTTGGACCTGTTATCGATGTACACGTTTGCTGATTATGACGTTATTGTTGTTCATGTAAGCTTTACTGTAAACATCGTTTGTGCAACTATGTTGAATCACTATTGTCATTAGCCATTTTGTTGTGATAGTTTATCATGATTATTGTCATCATTATCGTCCTTGTTGATCTTATCAATATTTTACCCGTCATTGTTATCCTTACATTGACATTGACATACATGTTACTCTAGGTGCAGGGTCTCGAAGTGCATGACGGAATATGTGATGGGGCTGACAGTCTGCCGGACAGCGTAATTCTTTAGGGCGGTGGGTAGCCTAGTGGTTAAAGCGTTCGCCCGTCACGTTCGAAGATCCGGGTTCGATTCCCACATGGGTACAATGTAAATGAAGTCTATTCTGGTTTCTATTGACTACACAGAGTGTAAGCCTACTAGGGCTTTAGAAGTAGTGGATACTGAAGAATTCGCGTGATAATGGATAAAGCATCTGCCTCCTTCCCCCTCTCGCATTCTCTCCTCCCTCCCTCTTTCTCCCACTCTCTCTCCACTCTGATGAGCCTCTCCTCTATCCCTCCATCCTACCCTCTCTGTCCCACTCTCTCTATCCCCTCTCTCTCTCCCTGCCTCTCTCCCGTATCTCTCTCTCTCTCTCTCTCTCTCTCTCTGTCCGCTTTGAGCTCTGAGGCACCACCAGTTTCTGTAAACTGCATTATACACCTATCTGATATTTGCTATTAATTTCACAAAAAGAGACATTGGAGATGACACGAGACAGTAATTACAAAAGTCTGGCCCGTATGATGCATGTGTTTTTACTTCGCCCCTTAAGTGTGCACTTCAGAACGGTGTTAAAAACAACAATGCTTACGAGGTATTAACATTTTTCAAGCATTGCCTCGAAGTGCTTCAAGAATAAAAGATCTCTTTGTTGATCTCGATGAACAAAGCCATAACGTTTCCAGAGCGATGGGAGCGAAAATCATATTTGCAATATTCCAACAATATCACAGCGGGGACACCAGACATGGGCTTCCCACATTGTACCCATTCGATTGCCGCAGCTCTAAGGTTTGTTCTTTGTTCTTGGTTCCATGTACATTCGTTTTGTGTGTTTTAAATAACATAATATATTTCCTGTATATCCAGACTGCATGCGTGTTGTAAGAGGCGACTAACTGGATTCGGTCAGTCTCGCTGACTTGTTATACATACGTCATCGCATCCCAATTGTCACTCGATGGATGCTCATGCTGTTGATACAGGATTGTCTGGTCCAGACTTTATTAATAACATACTGCCTCCATATAGCTGGAATTGTGTAACTGCGGCGCCAAACAACGACCAAACTAAAACGCTCCAGACTGCAGAACGTAATATGTTCCCCGATCCGAGAACAAAACACCTCTTATCACGTGGGGCGATGGAGATGCGGCAGAAGCGAGATCTCATCCCTGTCTCTCCGGGCTGGAAGTATTGTCGCCGAGCATAAAAATACCACCGTGTCCCTGGAATGTTCCTGATGGGCATCTGGCCTGGGGAGGGGGTTAGACAGGGGGAAGGGGTTACCATGTAATGTAACACTCCTGCCCCGTCGAGGACGCTGTGGAAACAATGCTCCATGACTGATAACGTTTTATCGTGTTATCTCGGGCTGGTCCTGAAATGTTGTGCTCAGGAAGCTTCTTTAAGAATGGGTGAGTGAGTGAGTTTGGTTTACGCCGCTTTTAGCAATATTCCAGCAACATCACGACGGGGGACACCAGAAATGGGCTTCACACATTGTACCCATGTGGGAATCGAACGCGGGTCTTCGTCGTGACGAGCCAACGCTTTAACCACTAGGCTACCCCATCGTCCCTACAGAAATGGGCTTCACACATTGCAACCATCTGTGGAATCGAACGCGGCTCTTAGATCTGTTGATGAGCAGAGAAAAGGACAGATAAACTGTTTTTTGCATGCTTAGTGATATTTGCAATAAAAAGGCATATATCTTTATATATAGGCGGGATTCTGTTAGAGGGACCATGTTTTAGTTTTATTTATTATATTTTTAGAATTATTATTTAAACTATTAATTATTACCTTTGGAGCTTGAGCAAGTCTACTCATAAGGCTGCTGTTACTGTACCGAATAGCCTTGCACCAAGGCTGTACTGAATGCTTAGCCCATGGATAATATAGTAATCCTATCCTTTAAAGGGCAAGTCGACATAAGTGGACAGAAGGATGCCAATCGGATATTTGTATTTTTTCATAAATGTTCATTTAAACCATTAATTATTTACTTGTGCAAGTCTACGTTTCGGACTAAAACCGGTTTTATTAGTATGCCTACTGAGATTCCATATCACAATGGAAAGACTCGTTGCTCGCAATTAGCTCTGAAACGACGTGTAAAGAAAAGGTGTGAATTAATGTTCTTCCAACCTCTAAACGCCCTTAAAGAGCTCCATAATAACCGCGTTTCGCATTTCGACTAATATATTCTGGTGGTCGGGACATAAAGCAGCTCGTTATACCCGTCAGTTCGTTATAAGCATGTTCGTTATAAACGTAGTTCAATTTTAACATGTCTTTAGCCGAGCTATTACAACAAGGCGGGAAAGGCGCACCATGTAAAAAATAGATATCACGGGATGATAAGCGACGGGTATAACGAGCTGCTTTATGTCCCGACCACAGAATATATTAGTCGAAAATAAAGCCCAAACGACCCAAGTAGGCGTCATACACCTTTTTGCGTCGAAGTGGTGGTGGTGGGCCGAAGCGTTGATAACGGCCAATTTCTGGTCGATGCCTGTTGCTGAACTATTACTAAAAGAAGCGACGTATGCAAATTCGGTCGGTCGATCGATCGTCGGTGAAGCGAGCCGCGGGCGGCAATTTCCGACGTGATTATGTCTCGACAGGCACTAACTAAAACGGTTTTGATCGAAACGTGGCTGAACTTTGCGCAGAAGTGAAACTCAGGCCAGTGAACATTTGCTCAAAAGCAGATAACGGCATGCCGATGCGCGCTGGGATTGCTGTTGTCCGTGAGCTGGCATTCATTACGGCGCGGTGCCGAACCATTGCGGCTGGCAACGGCTAATGTTCAGACTTTAGCCAATGAATGGTTTAAATAATAATTCTGAAAGTATGACAAACAAAGGCTAAACATGGTCCTCTGAAGAATCGCTACGCCAAAGACCATAATCGTTTTTAAAATATGCTAACGACTAAAGCTCGGTTATCAGTCGTTTTCTCTGGCATCGTGATCTGGGTGCGTTCATTCACGGGTATTTCGGAGGACACCGGTAAAGCGTTGACTGCGCCGAACCAGTTTATCACGTAGTGATGACCATTCCCCATTGTCCCCGTCGTGTTGCTGATATTGGCGGCGTTATTCAAACTCACCCATTCTTAAAGAAGCTTTCAACTTTTCGGACCGGCGATGTGCATGCCGTGTCGATCGTGTTTCAGCGTCATCGACGAACGGTACGTGTAACCTACTGATACTAACTTCCCGGGCCGGAAGCTGCATCAGGAACATTCGAGGACATTTTATTAACCGTCACTTTCCCGGCTTGACATGCCATCGTCGTAAATACCAGAAGGTATTATTTGTTCTGCGAGTCGGCGGAACATGGACTATCCGTGCGGCTGTTTATTAAACAAGGTCGATGTTCACCTGATGATCGCCTCTTACGACACGCATGCGATCTTGAACTATACGAGGAATATATTATGTTATTTAAAACACGCAAACATGGAACCGAACCTCGAAACTGGAGCAATCGAGCAGGCTTGCTGAAGCTCGTGCGTGGTGAACGACTCAAGCAAAGTTCTTCGAGTTCAGATAGAGCTCTTCATCGGGCCTCGGCGTCGAGATCGAAGATCGAATCGAGAGAGGAAGAGGAAGACTGCGAATTAGGAAGAACGAAGAAGAGGAAGGAAGAACGGTGAAAGAAGGCGAAGAAGACGGGCGAGAAATGGAAGTGATGCGGAGAAGGAAGGCGGGCGCATCCATTATCGCGAATTCTTCGGTATCGCTACTTCGACAGTAGGCACGCTATTATTGATCAATAACCGAATACGTAACGTTAACGCCGTATTGATCGGCAGATGTTGAGCGAACGTTTGCTGGCTCCTTACTATCTAATTGCGCTGTCGGCGAACTGGCATGACTAAAGAATAAATTACTTCTACCTGAAATGGCATGTATAGTCAATGTCGATGACGGTAAATATTGATAAGGTCTTCAAGGATGACGGTAATCGTGATAAACTATCACGGCAAAATGATAGTGATTCAACATCAGTTGCTGAAACGATGTTCCACAATGAAGCTGCATGAACAACTGTATAACGTCTTATCATTGCATCGATAACGGTATCAACGACTTGCGTTGTCATGCCTGACTGTTGACCCGCACCGCCGACGAAAACACAAACCCATTCGCTGCTGCAACATTGACTTTCAACGAAGACGCGAAGTTAACGGCATCTGTCTGTCGAAGCGGATTATTTTCGAGAGATGGATTTTACGGTGTTTCGGTGATAAATGTTGACGTTCGGCGCATGATGCTACTGTTCTGATCGCTGGCTCCGTATACCTGGGGCATATTGACACTTCGGAGTTACGCGTCTGTGCGGTTGAAGGTAAATGCGTTAGGCGGCTAATATTTCCGTTAGTATGGGCCTGGCGCAAACCGATGCTTCTATGGCGCTTTGAATATTCGTCGTTTCGATTTAAATTTCGTCGCTATTTCTGACACTCTTCTGTCGCCACCCATATCTTTTTGGGGTTGTATTCGGCTTCGGACAAGGGTTTTGAAACGATATTTTGGTGACCAGCAGGAAACCGTGGGGAGAAGTATGATAATTCGTGATAAAATAACGTCGTTTGTAAGATCTTATGTTTGCGTTAGTATTGATCGCCGATGAGCTTCTTATGTCAGTTCGCTCGTCGCGTCGCCATTTGGCTTCCGCGAACTATATTCGTCGTTGATAGGCGGTGCTACGAGTAATGACGCACGGGTGAACGAACATCAATACTAACGAAGTCGACTACGAAGCATTGCCCGTGCCCTGACATTTGGACAGTCATTCCGCAATAAAAACGGTATATGGTTATTCACGGTCGCCGATTGCGGTGTTAACGTTGATGCTGGGTCATACTGTTGACGTATGTATATCTAAACCCAATGGCGAAGGGCGTACTGAAGACGCATCTGTTACCCGTGTCGTTGTACGGTTCATGCGATATGCGCTATGCCGGTAAACATGCTGCGTTCGTAACGCGATATACGTCGTTTAGCTGAAACTCCCTTATGCTGCGGTTAATGTTCCACGTGCTGCGTCGTTGTGATGAATAACGATATGCTTTGCGGTTCGTATTCCGTCGTTGTTAAAATACTGCGGATATGTTTACGATGCGTGTTTAGCGACGATTTCACCGCTGACATACTGCGGTTCATGTTGCGACGCTGACGGAAACTCTTCAATATGCTACCGGTTCATCGTTGCGATATGGCTGTTCTAATATCGATATCACTGCGTTATATTTGCGATATTCATTTGCTTCGTCGAGCGTACATCCGTCGACCAATCACTTGTCGTCGGGGCCATTTATGTTCACGGTACGCTTCAACGTGCTGAGTTCCTTGAACAGACGCGTGTTCAAGGTAAGGTAGGCCAAATGATGATTTCGAGAGATATCGCTTTCAGGCTTGGCATGGCGAAGGATAGGTGGCTCGCCGTCGATGACTCGGCATTGAACTGGGCTTGCAATATTCCGCTGATACAACAACGGTAATCGGTCTGTCATGCAAACTGATATCGAAACGAAGTCAAAATGATGACGATGGAACTCGGCTTCTGGCGTCGAAGACTCTTTTCATTATCGTTTTATTTTTATGAACTTTCTTTCTTCGGCAAAACGGTTTTCGGCAAAATATGTTTTGCCGAAAGATCTTTTGATAGCCGCGGCAAATTGACCGTGTTTGGCATCCATGTTCTGTGTTCGCTACTGCGGCGCGACCACGTCCCGTATAGTTTGGTGCTGATACTTTATGATATATGCTGCATTACATATTCATCGTGAAGGTGAAAGGAAGCATATTAAATACTGACTAAAGCAGAACTGTCTTTAACCATTTCCTTGGTGAACTGCCGTATCGTCTTTGAACGCCAGAATCGTAATCGAGATTCGAACACAGGCCCTGTGCCCTGCTTGCATCGGCACGTATGGCTATGAAACGGTGAACCTCATTCGCCAGTCATATTCTGTAAAACCGAAGATGTGGCGTATATTTCTTGTTCTCGCATACGTGTTCTGGTACCGGAGTAACGCTGATGCTCAAAGGCTGTCGAACTCACCCATTAAACATCTTGCGCTCTTATGCTGGACGACCCCAGTATATGCCTCAACACTACCGCAATCGCGGCGCTGCATTCTGATTTCCACATGCTACACCCGAACGCGCTCTTATAATTACTGCTTTTCGTCTATTCGATGCAGAGACTGCGGTTGTTAACCTGATGCGACTGAAGTTCGTCACTTCGCGGTGATGTATTGTTGCGATCGGCGCGGATGCGCGTTGATGAAGGGGCGGTTCTTATGGTATGATGAATGATGCGTGCTGGAATTTTGTTTATGATCGTTGATTGCGGTTCACTACGACTCGAAGGTGATCGTCAGAACATCGTTGACATAGCGCGCTATCAAATGTTCGATAGAATATCTTCTATTACACTCGCCGAATAGTTTCGCTCCGTTATCTGGTGTATGGCGTGATAATACCGGAACGAACGGTCGGGTTTGGGCTTTCATCAGTTAAGCTATCGCTAAATACTGATGTTGAAATTCTGGCGAACATGGGGCTGTTCTGAAACATAACCAAAGGTGCGAACGTGTCACCGGTCATTCGGTTTTGCTATTGTCGACGGCTTTACCCCATTCTCTTTGATGATATTCGACATATACTGCGTTGGTGACGGTTTGTTGAACGACTATTGACGTTATTTGTTGTTGCTTTATTTGTTTGTTGTTGTTGTTGTTGTTGTTGTTTATTTATTTGATATTGAATACTGTTCGTTCGTGAGGACATTTTGACGAATCATTGATATTTTGCATTGGATATTGTTTTAATGGTTGAGGAACAGGTGAATACTATTTTCGTGTTTCTCGACGGTATTTTAAAGAACGATGATGTTTTGAGTTCTTATCCGAACCGAACGGTGGTGGAAAACGTCAACGTTGAAATGTATGATGATTTTAAACGCCAACGCTCTCTTGGGGAGCTGACATGCGGCGTAGATTCGCTCGTCGTTGGCACATGTTCGTATATTCTTCTGCGGACGGTTGAAACACCTTTATCTTTATGTTATGCGAAGTCTGAAATAAGCGGACGGTATACTTTTCGGGGACGTGTTCAATCTCGTCTTCTACGTTGATTGAAGGAAACCTTTTATCTTATATGCCAATCTAGCGGAACGTACGCCGGTCACAGGACAATTCGGTATGTTATAATCTTGATATTGATTGATTCGTTTTTACCCGCATCGTGAAATATTCCGGCTATGGAAGCGTCTGCTGTCGGTCGCGAACCTTTTAATCGAACGGAACGAAATAAATCGTCCAGGTGAATGCGATGACATCGTCCTTGAAGTCGGCGAACATGTTGCGATACGTTCGTTTACGACGAAGCGTGACGTTAATTCAGACAATGCGTAACTGACTTTGTTGCATGGTGGCATTCGACGATGATCTCGTCGAGCTGTTCTGCTTCATTGGCGGAGAGCAGTGAAGATGAAATGGTGGGCGGACATTATCGGGCGAGGTTTTGTCTTTCCACTAACTGGCGTTTTGTTTGACGTTGATTACATCCGCGTGTATTTATGATATTTTTGTGAACGACGATACGTACTTGGACAAATAATACCGCACGACTTTAAGTGATCGTAGATTTGATTTCGACTGGCATACTTTGTTCTGTTGTAATAATAACAAATAATGATCTGACAATCTGATCATTTGGCATGATAGTCCGCACAGTGCGATGACGTATTGTCGGCTTCGAAGTCGAACGTTGAACACAGGCATGGTGCTGAACCAACCCGCCAGCTATTCGGGGCAGCTGAATAACGGCTGTCGTTCGATGATAAGCGGAGATTGATAGGATTTGCGTCATTCGGCTTGTATGATGACGGTTGTGACAAACGAGGTCTGGCAGACGTTTGACGACCCAGCGGCGTCGTCAGCAGCAAATGCGATGATGATGGTCGATCACTACGTGGTGAAATACCGGTGATGCCGCATTGATATTTAACGGAATGTTAAACCGTGAGCAAACTGATCGTCGTGTTGAATCGATCTACGTACCTGCATCTCGCCTGACGGCGGGAATGACACAAGCTGCTGCGCGGTAGCTTGTTCAACGTATTGGCGGCTGAGGCAGCGATTTAAATGTTGATCAGCGGCCGATTGGGGCGGCGTCGACGTCTTACGGATAGGCACGTGCGACAGAAATGGCCGGGAGCGTGGTAACACTTATAACAGAATGTTACGGGCGTATTTATCTGAAAGTATTGTTTATTGTTTATTGACTGTTTACAGGTAACGATATTGATTCGCTATGAAGCGAGCTTTGAATTACGATATGCCGATGCTCCGTTCGGTCTAAATACTCTTAAAGTTTCGGTAGAAAATATGGTACTGCTGCTGATGTTGAAAGGTATCTGGAGCCTATTTTAACCATGTTGAGGGCTTCTGTAACAGTTGGCTTCACGGAAGGTAATCTGCCACATCGTGTTGTCCAGTGTTTGCAGCAAAGAATCTGGGCACCACGATGATCGTCATCGGGAAGTCTTCTGGCGGCCACGACTTCTTGGTGCCATGTTATCGCAACAAGCCACTCACTACGAATGTATTGATGATGACGGACGGAAGTATGATGTTGGATGCGTGGTGATGATGATGGATGGTGTTCTTAGCGGTGTTGTGGCTATTCGATTGACGATGAACCAATTATTGTGACCAGATATTATTGGCTGCCGTATTGATGTTGTATACTATCGACGAAGTGAACGGCTTTGTTGTTCGAATTTCACTCACGTGCGGCTCATGCTGGCGGACAGAAGAACATATTGGTTTCCGTGTGTTTCGAACATATGCGGACTTCTCTTTCGCCATTCCTCGCTGCGACTTGCCACCGGGCTGACGCCGACATATCCATTCGTCATCGGCATTGCATTCTTTCCCGCCACTCTGGCATCGGCGACGGAGGGCCGTCGAGATGGCTAACAATGACAAGGCAGGCGTTTGCGTCAGGCGGCGACGCGTAAACTTTCTGACGTGGTATCGGTAAGTAAGTGACTGAACAAACGTTCATATCGTCACCAAAACGCATAGTGTTTTACTGGGGAGGCATCTGACTTCCGAAGTTGACGACTGGTACATGCCAAAACAATTGACCGGTGTGGTGGTGGTGTTCAACCATGCCGAAGAAGAGACATATGATCAGCGCGCAAGCTCGCTAACGTCTGGTCGCTGAATGAACATGTTGGAAAACCGTTTAACCGTGATAACAAAATACTTTCAATGTCGAGACCCGAAATTTTTCTTCACTGATTTGTGGAGCTTGCCATAAACCACAGACGTGCGTAATCGCTTTCTTTAGGTTGATCTGTTTGAGCTATTGGCCGACTTCTGGCTTCGCGATGACGGGTGTTGTCCCGCGAAGAGGCGATCGGCTCGCTGTTGAAGATGATCATTTTGTACCGCGAAGGTGGCATGTTCGCCATTCAAACAATGCGTACTCATAATGAAATGTTGCCAGAAATACTGCATGAAGAAGATATCTCCGCCAATGAGAATCGGTGTTTTCGAGTGTCATATGCATAAACAACCGTTTTCTGTATACTATCATTTTCACCATTCTTCCCTCTTCTGTTTGTCGTGCTCCGGTTAGGCCCGATATTTCGGCAACCCGTAACTGGTGAAGGATGTTCGGGTCTCGGTGTTTGCTTCAACAAGCATTGATTACATTTTCTTCTCCCCGAATCGACTAACCATGTTGTTGATCGCTTCGGATTACGTCGATTCGCGGTGATGGCTGAACCTCAACGAACGAACAAACGAACAATTATTGCCATTCTGTTGTTTATTCCGGCGAGCCGCGGCTGTGGAAGGATACTGGAATTCGGCATTGTGACGGCACCGCTTTAAGCTCGAATTCATGTTCCAAATGTAATAACAGCAACAACTGTATGTGTATGCTCTCCGGAATCAAATCAGCTGCGGATATATATGTTAGTGATTGCGTCTAACCCTCGATCGCTTTGGGTTGACGCAATGCGAAAACGGTTCCGCTAACGGACGGTGAGATGAGCCGCGTCTCGTCTTCAAAAGGTACGGGTTCACAATCCCGATGTTTTGATATTCAGTCAATGTCTTATTGTTGTATCGCTGATAATTAATATCTTTAAAGCGACGATAAATTAAATAACAATCTACGTGCGACCCGTAATGACGAACGAAGATATTTTCTTTTCTCGTGACTTTCCCCGGCAGGCCTGGTTTGCCGATTAAACTGTTCCAGCCAAAGATGATAACTGTTGCTGTTTCGAATTGTTCAGCTGGTAACAAATATATATAGAGCGATTTTATTCAACTTTGTCGTGGTATTTGTTAATAATAGACTTTTGCTCGAACTGATGTCGTTCCAGGGACAAATATGGTTTGTTTGTATGTTTATAGCACCCGGTATTCCTGCTGACGGCGTGTAATAACTGCGCAATGAAGATATTGCCAGTCAGAGTATCTTCTCAACATGAACGAACTTGAATGACGCGATCTGAAACATGGAGACTCATGTTTGACGTACCTAACGATATTCGATAATCAACACGAATACCAGGCTGCGTCGTGCCAGATGGTGGAAGCAATTCAATTTATGCGCGCGAACTGCTGTGCCGTTCTGCTCCTGGCATACGGTACTGTGTTAACGTCGCGCTCAATGAACGGAAGGAGTTGTATCATGTCACCGTTTTTGATGTTGATAACGCCGACGTTTGGTTACTGACGCATTACGGTAACAACGATACTGATCGTACTGCGGTGACTGGTGCATTTAATAACCATTACGCAATATGCAAGTCTTCTGTCACTACCGGCGTCATACCCTGCGATGATGAAGATACGCTGGTTGTTTTCAGATTCGTTGGTGATTATTCTGACGAACAACCTTTCATGCTGCTGGGATCGCACCGTTCCCCAAACTTTGCGCTGTTGCGGGTGTGGTGGACGATATTAACCCTTCTTTGGGCAGACGGCCGACCTATCTGTCTTGTACTTTGATACGTGAATAACCATGAAATGGTTTTCGTAACCCAATCTTCATTTTTAATCGTGAACGGTGACGAAATTGCTGGCATGATCGACGCTTATGGGATCACAACTACCAGGATTTACAATGAAGCAGATATTTGAAGCCGATTTAGACCTCGCATCTTGGTTTTCTGTTGGATCAATGTTGATCGCCAGAAAACTATTGATAGTATATGACGGTTGATGTTTCTGCTGGAGATATTATTTATCGTATCATCTTGTGGTGATTGAAAATTTATATATTCGGAACTATAAACCATCACTGAACGGTCCTCGATTCACATTGCGCGCTGCATTCGCTTCGAATAAACTGCTTTAATGTTGACGTCAACGGCCGTCATTGAAAGAAGATGAAGATTACATTCGTTTCGACATTATGGCGTTCCGTTAAATTGATCGAAGATTATCGCGATGAGTAACAATCGTCATTTCTAAGCATAACGTTTCGAACACCGACAATTCAACGATAGCGCGACTGTCGGGTATATCGAAATTGTTGGTGGCTGAAGACTCGCTTCGCGCTGAAAGGTCATGACTGAATGTTTCGGCTGCTCCGGGAAGTTTATGTTCATGTTCATCGTGGTCATCACTTTCAATCGGCAACGCGTTATGACGCATGTTATACATTTCTTGCGCTAACATCTGGATGGAAAATCTGAAAATGACGCTAACCGGTCTTTTTCGATGTTTGATTATTAACGGCTTCGGCTGTCCATTGATTTCAACCAATTCAGCATGGGGCTTTTCAACAATACGCGTTTGCTGCTGCAGCAACTGCGTGGAGTGAATTGCGTGAAGTCGGTGATTTCACGGCATAACGTGCGATAAAGAAGGTATTGGCATGGCTTCTTCATAAAGACATTCATCTTATTTTATTCACCAGTTGAAAATTTTGCATGACTGGTATCTCGATATGGATCGTGCTGCGACGACGAATTCGATGACTATAAATCGATGAGCAAATTGTTCTACGACGTTGAACAAATCGTTGTTAAGCGAGACGTTAATGGTCTGATAATGGAAACTCGAATTAATGGTATGAAAATGAAATTGGCGTAAATATCGGTCGGGTCGAACGGTCATTCGTTCGGCGCAAACCGATCTGGCTAATAATGTCGGCAAATCGACACCACCCGATTCTGATCTTAACGTGGTGTGGTGCTTATACCTTTCAAATGATGCGACAAAGCGTAGTTGTATGAACATGAAGAGAGATAAATCAGTATTGCCTGACGACGATAACGGTACCTAAACATCGCCGTGGGACTTGATGATAAATCGGTATTTCTTGACCAGATATTCGTAACTAAATGCGTGACCGATATAATATTTCACGTTCCGGTGTTGGTGATAATCCCAGTGATTGGCGTCATGTCGCCGAACTGGCGTCGAACTTTATCATGATGTTTAACTGGTACCGAAACCGAAACTCGATCGATCGATCGATCCCCGACTTCGTCATTCGAATCTGGTTGGCGAGCAAATGCTTGCTCCTGAAAACGAAGTTTCGACTGATTGACTGGAATCGTAAAACTGTCGTTACGGGGAAGACATAATATGCTTAACAACAATGAAATCGAGCAAAATCTGTTATGCTGTTGATATACACTTTCAACCTGTCTTCAATTATTTTGTGACATGAACGGTTAGTCAATATTCAACAACCGTGCTGATAAACGAAGACGACGGTGGTCGGTACTGATCGATGGCGAGGAATGTTTCGCTCGTATGACTTGCGTGGGTATGGCTGTTGACTAACTGATCGAACGTCGGCTGTTTTCGGATAACTGGCCGTTGTTCGAATGACGAATACCGCTCCGGGCTATATACGACTCCGAACAAACTTCGGTACCGACAAAGTCAACAGTACTGTGTTTTATTTTCGACGCGGTCAGTCCCCATCTTCGGGCGATAACCACTTACGCCGCGGGCGCGGCAAATAGTCATTGTAATGAAATCTTCACGGGGTTTGGAGTTTGAAACTCAAATACAAATCGAGTAAATTTCGCTATGATTAGTTTTCAGTGTTTTCGAACTTCGGCTGTCTGGTGCGAGACCAGCAGGCCTTTATGGCGAGTATTGAAGAAAACAAAGCTTGCAGCTGTGTCAGCAAAGCATTAAAGATGTGATATCGGCAATGTCTCCGGCGGTCGTATTGCATTCTCCATCGGTATCTACCGGATGCGGAGCATTTTATTCTTTGCCGGTAGCATAAATGGATTTCTGGTGGCTACTTCATCGGGCTGACGCCTGATTATGCTTTCGCGCACGTCGATCAATGCTGGCGACTTTACGATAACCGTACCGCTCTGCAGTATATGAAACAGCGGGCATGTGTGGTGGTGGTTGATGTTACGCCGCCGGCGACTGTTCGAAGCTGTGGCGGCAGTCTATCGGTCTGAACCGAACAATCCAGTGATCAGCGCATGACATCGTCTGCTGCAACTGAGCGTGTCGGCAGTCGTGACACGCGATCCCGTTGGTATCTTTGGCATGGAGTTGCTGAAGACTTCAACATACCTTCGAAATACTGTATACATTTTGAAGAACCAATAACCTTCAGAAGCATGCGCATGGTATGACGGAAGAAGCGCTGTGTGTCGGTGTGAACGCCACTGGCGCTGTTTATTCACCGAAGTGAAAGCAAGTATATGTTGAGATGAGAAAATGAGAATATTATTTTCGAAAAACAAACAGCCCGTGGTGGCAGCTGTGACGCAAAAATTCGGCATTTTGACTTTGGTCGGCTTGAACTAGAGCGATAATACTTATGGTAACTGTTGCATTTGCGTAACGGTCGGGCAAACAAATTCTCGAAGTCACAACTATGATGCGGAAGTTAGTATTGAATAAACTGATATTGACGTTTTACGAGACGCACATACCGAACATTCATATCTATGACCAAGTTACATCGCTGCTGGCATGGTGGTAAAGCGTTGTCGTCGCGCGCCGAAACTTTTACGTAGTTGCATTGATATTGAAGCCACGACTCTGTTTCCACGGGGAAGGTAAATAAACCGCACTAAACAATGGTCGCTGCCGCATTGTTCGTTAATGTGGTATTGACGTGTTTTAACAAAATAAGAGCTATCAGCGCGCTGCGTTGCATTTGAAGAGGCCAGATTTGTGAAAACTGCGGCGGATATCAAACGGTTGGCACCTTTGGTCCGCAACTGCGCTATCAACCGAACGGTTCTTTAATCGGCTAATGTCTGGCCATCATCAGGGGGACTTTATTTGCCCATTCTGTTATGTAAAATCTCTGTCACGGAATGACCGAAAGGTAACCATGCGCTGTTCGAGCAGTGTTAGGCGGCACTTGTCTGGTGATCTTACGTGAAACAGGATGTCGGAACATTCAATACGGGGTGATAAGATGCTGTTAGCGTAAAGACATATCATTTGTTCATCGGTTTGTTTGGTGTTGTTTACTGGCATTATGATATATTTGAATATGTTACCATTGCTGGACTTTTGTTGATCGCCATTTCGTTTATTCTTATTGACACATGCTGACCATTCATTCATTCGGTGGTGTTCGGGCGATGATGGTTGATAAACTCGTCGGCCGAAAAAAACCGGTTTGATTCACATGGTGCAATGTTTGACCTTGTGCTGGAATATTGCCAAAAACGGCGTAAATCGACTCAATGTTTGTTGGTCGGGTGTTAGTTGGTGGACAGTTAGTTATTCCAGTTATTGGTTGAACCGGTGTTGAATCGATCGGGGATTAATGTTGACTTTCGAACGCTGTTAACGGGGCGAAACGCTGTTTGGCATCAGTGAATATATTATTGCCGCATGTTCGTGAACGGGGCTTTGTGCTGATGGTCATTTCGTATCGAATCGTTGTTGTGCTAATTCGTTGCGCTATCGCCGTGTTACTCAGACCGATATCACGTGGCGGTATTATTAATATTGTATTGAGAAGGGTATACCATCGAACTGGCGTTGCTGGCTGTATTTGAATGTGCTTAATATGGCTCGTATACATTTTTCGAAGCTTAAATGCTCGCAGCCGAAGTGCTGTAAAATACATATGTTTCTGAATGAACCCGTGATGACCGGTAGCTTTGCGTGCGTGGCACGTGATATATTGAATCAGGTGAGTTTCAGGGTATAAATCATATTGATATGAAGAACATGAGTGCGTACGTGTTGTGCGTTGTCTGCTAACGTGATGATTTCAATCGTCGGTTTGATGCATATTCAATCTTATTGAGTTCGGGACGATCAACGCCTACTGATTGTGAACCAGCTGGTATCGGCTTGCAGTGACGACTTTAAACCATTCAACGTACTGGCACCTTCAATTTTGGTGGTGGTTCGTTTACGTTTACGCGGCTTTAACGACATTCAACGTCATCTGGCGGACGCCAGGCGGGTTTTCCATGTGAGAGATCGGGCAGGATGGCGATGGGCGACGGTACTTTAACCACTGAGCTGCGTATCGATTTGAAGATGAACTGACGATCTGTTTCTGACGGCATTGGGGGGCGGTGGTAACTGACGATATGACCGGGTTGACGCAGTATTATTATTGTTCTGCTGGCTGATGTTAACGAACCAAAAGCGACGTGAAAACTGGCTCGGTCGACAACGACCGGCTAACATGTGGTCTCATTGTTCTTCCGCATGATACGCTCTCATTCTGAAAGTATGTTCGTAATCGATGCCTCAACTGTCTGTATTGTCAGCGGTCGGCTGCCGGGGATTCGTCAGCAATGTGAGCTGAACATGTATTTGTTATATTTCCTCATTTCAGGTCGTAAACGTGCGGAATCCCCGCATGGTAACGTGGAGGCTTATGATGATGTCCCCTCCGATATTGTTGAATATTACGAATATGTTTATCGCTCCCCGTCATCTGGGCTGATAATGACGTTCGGCATACTTCTTTCGAGATCTTTTATTCTTTGTGGCACTTCGAACGATAACGAAAATGTTAACCTCGTGGCATTGTTGTTTTCAACGCCGTTGAAGTGCGCAGGGCAGTAAAACGTACCATCATATCGTTCCACTGTCGACCGCCTTCGGCGACTTTAATGATACTGATAATAGTGATAATCAATGTCTCTTTTTCGTGAATAATAGCAGATGAGTCAATATCAATACGGTTTGCGATGATGGAGAGGAGAGGAGAGGAAGAAGGAGGAGAAGTTGAAGAGGTGGAAGAGTGGAGAGGACGAGCTCATGCACGGCGTTCCTTCGTATCCGACTTTAACTGAGGACATTGATTGTATGTCGAACGGCACGTTGTAACTGAAATGAACTGACTTATTACTTCAGTGTTATGTATTTCCTGTGAAAAGCCTTGAAGTGGACGAAATACCTACGAATAATGTTTTTGTAACTCGATACATGGCGAATAAGTAAAGCGCCGATGAATATAAACTAAAATTAAATATTGAAGTCTCTGAAATCATTTTGGTACGATGAAGGATGTTCGTCTACCAATATTTGTAAAGAAGGGCAATTCGCAAATCTTCGCTTACTGACTAAGAAATCTGAACTGCTCAGTAACGGACAAATGCATGAAGCGATCGTATTTACGATACCCGAGCAGACGCTGGCGATAACGACCAATATAAACTTAAGTGTTTTCGTAAATAAAATGCGCGATGATGAACTAACCCCCCGTTATTCATCATCGATGATCATCATCGTCATGCTGGAAGGAAAAGAGGATATCGACCGACTGAAATTTGGGAAGAATCTGATGTTTACGCAGGCTAAATATGCCATCGTCGATATACGGGGTTTTCGTTGCTTTATCGCCATGGCTATTGATTATGATGCGGTCGATTGGAAATTTCGTTATTGTTACGTCGAAGTTTATCGTGTTCTGGTGGTGCGGGCGTCTCGGAAGAACCACAAGTCGCCTGCTGGTATTGTCGACAACGGTCCAGCGCTTGCGAGCGCGATCTATGTTTGCGTAACGGCAACCTGAATTTGGACTTCTGAGGAAATGCGTTATTATTTTTATCGGGAAGTATGAATAAGCGACTGGCTACGCCAGTCTGGAAGGGACGATATTGTTTAACAATGACTCTGACGCATTACCTTAGGTACGTATTACTGAAGTAATATTCTTGCATTGATGATTGAGACTATTGATTACGCTGCTTTAACACAATATTCAACAACGCATCGCGACGAATACGTGTGCCTATGGGGAAACTTGACGCTAAACGTGATGGCGCTGGCTCGCTTGACTTTACCGTTTTAATCTCTGCGTAGACGCTGTCTTGAACTTAATTTGGTATATATTGTGTGCTGGCATGTTGCAACTGTGGTCTGAACGAGGTTTTCCACGGCGAGCGAGCTTTTGCATTGCGATAACGCACGCGCACGGCAACCACGCACGTCACCGAAACGCACTGATGCCACATACGTATTATAATATTGATCGTGATAGCACTACGGAACGGTAACCGGTTATCAACGGCATGACATCGTCACGGCGCCATTGAAGATACTGACTGACGTAATCGAATGATCTTGTGACCTGAAGCGGCACGGGTGTATACGCTGCTACTCACGGTATTGATACGAACAAACTCGTCTGCCAATAGAATAATACCTGGATAAACCGAAGATGGAGATGATGATTGACGATCAACACCAAAAGCAAAAGCGATCGTTGGTGGCAACTTACCGCGAACCGTGGTTAAACGGGGTTATGTTCAACTGTCATGACGCATGTTTGATACCATTGCGATATCGCTGAACCTTATCAGTTTCTTTCGGATATGATACGTCTGTTCACTGATGACCTTCGGTCCGGAGGCTGACGATATACCATCGAACATTAGACTACTTGAAGTCTACGATGAACCATCTATCCGTGTTACGATACGCCTTTGATTCTGTGATCGCGACAATCTTTTGAACAGGCTTTGTATGATGATTACCCGAACGTATTGTGGCGTCACGATATCAACGCTGACCAGCGTTCCGATAGTCGGGTTGCGATCTTCGGTATGCCATCTTTAACGCCTGGCGGATTTGCGTAAGATCGATAACCGACTTCGTGATCACTGCGGTCGGGCTCATTGTTACGAAGACGCACCATCTATTCTTTGATTGTTAGCGACTTACGCTCGCTTTCACTCACAGTATGTATCCGGTAAACGGTTGGTAAAATATTGTTACTGTTTTATAACGAGTAATATGTATCTTTTGTCTGTCACCGAAGAGGTAGCGTAATGAATCGGCTATACCTGTTCGTTGATATCAATGGCGTATTGAAAAGCTCCCCTTTGGGCATCCTGGTGTTGCTTAGTGTTGGTGAATGTTGATGATTGGTTGGCATACCGTCATCATCGAAAATAATTGATTGGCGTCATTTGTAATTTGATGCACGTGTCGAAACGGGGTTTTAATGCAAAGGGGTATGACTTTGGGTAGAACAGTCATGAACTTGAGAAACGGCTTCTGCTTGTAATGTGACGAACAAGGCAACCGTATTGGTATTGTTAATAACAGAAGTGTTCAGCGATCGATTTGCTGGTCATTTCAGCCAAATCGGGACCTACAATGTTAGCAATGTTGAGTTAAAGTACGTATGATGAAAGCATCGACAAAGGCTTTTATGGTAAAGGTGTCGATGCAACTTCGAATGATTGCGTTAGCCCATCACGCAGACCGGTTCGATACCACTGCAATAATGAGCACATTTTGCTGTTGCTGGAATAACAAAAGCGGGGTAAAGCTTGCTCGCTCATGGGGCGTAGTAGGTGAATTGACTCCTTTCATTTTAATGGTTAGAGGCTGTTCTCTCTTGATGACGGCTTTAATGCGCTTACAAACGAGGCGAACCTGAATGATGGCGTTACTGTAGTTGCGTCGCTTGAACCGATCGCTGAACGATCGCTGGTTATTCGAAAACCGTACCCTCGTGGTTACGATTGTGGGAAGTAATTCAGCTTACGTGGTAAACGGCTCATTTGCGCAATGAGTAACATGACAATGATTCTGATATGCGCTGTCTCCTGGCGACAAATATTGACGACGCGTTGATACTGAAGGTGATAACTTATTGTGCGCTTAGAAGTATTCGGCAGCTATTCAGCATATGGCGGCAATAGCGCAAGCGAACCGAACAGTCAGTGATCAACACCATGGTATCATTCTTAACGGCACATGTGATACGTAATGATCTGTTCTGGTATATTCAGCGGAAAATGCCCGGTAATCGTCGGACTATTGGCTGGCAGGCGGCTAATGTGATCAGTTGTGCGCTTTTGGCAGATATCTGGCATATTCTCGTAGTATTGACTTGACCATGCGATGATCAACCGAATGTCGGCAGAAGTCGTAATCTATTACCCGACACCGTGGTCGCGTTTGACTTACTGGTACCGCTCAACGCTGTCTGATATTACTGAGTGAAAGAAGGATGTTGATTTGGAACGGGTAATTCACGGCGAAATGTTCGAGTTCGAATCCCAGTTGTTATTTTCCGAATATGTCTGCGCCATACCTTTCTGATGACCGGTGTTGGCATCGAGTTCATCCTCGAACGAACCGGCGTATATTATGGCAAACCTTTGTTCGATGTGAACAAACTGGCTTCAATGAAGCAAGGGGCGTTAATTTAACTGATTGAAACGTTGACTCGTGCCGAACTGAGCTCTACGTAATTTTGTGTGTCGGAATGACCAAGCAAACTCGTCAGTCGATCAGTCAAACGAAAGAAACAATCTAAACTTTGGCTAGTATTCTGAACTTTAATTTCTCGGTACGCTGCTATTATCTGGGATCTTTGACCGTGAAAGGGTTCATGTTGCAACTCGAGTACGGAAGGCTAATGCTGCCTGATTGTGGCGCTTTCGTGGTGACCTCCGTGAACTGTCCATGAGGATCTGGATTTCAACTTTTGAAATATTCTATGCTGGTGATGCAGATCTCTGATTGACTTTAGCTGAGGTGGCTTAGAGATGCGGTGTTAGGCATCGGTATACCAGGCTTTCAACACAATGAACCAATCTTAATGAGGAAGGAAGTTCTGATGGATATGCAACTGTTAATATGCTCATGCCAATATTGGTTGTCTTGCCACTTGTACACGCGCGCGCACGCATATCGTTGAAGGTTGGAGGTGCATTGATGACGGGTACATGTATTATGAGGGCGACGTTTTAGGTTGGCGGCTGCTGGCATAGCGTTGTCGAAATGTTGGCTGCGGGGCGAGGTAAAATAATGTTGTATTTAACGGTTGTCGCGGAATGGTTGTTGCCAACTTCAAATGCCGCTCAGGCTAGCTGGCGAACGCTACGAATGGCATGGGCTGGCTGCGGCATCAAACAACGTTGATCGAAGTTAATTATTATTCTTTGATGCGCAGATATGATGTTTGTTTGCGATGATCGCTGATGACGTTATCGGAAGATTCCTTTGATGCGTCAAACGGTAAATAATGCTCCAATAATGTTAACTGCTACTAACGTATTAGCGTATTTGTTGTTTGTTTGTTACGCTGCGCTCAATACGGCGCTCGATGGCATTCTTCGGCAACAACGATGATCGCGGCATGACGTCGATCGCAGTGGAGATAACGATTGACATCGTCAACAGTCGTATTACCCGATCCCGTCGATCGCCGAGCAAAATGGCTTCGCAGCCGGGGATAAACTGCTGTGACATGAACATGATAACGTCTGGATTCATTGCTTTGACAATAACAATTTTCGCAACCGGTACGCTACCGCTGGTTCTCATTGCTTTTGATATCTTCGCTTTATAACCATCGTAACAATGTTTTGTTTTACGGAAATCTTCGCCAGTGAAAACAACAAAATTTAATGAAAGGAGCCTTTCGAAGCGCGAAATTTCTGAACTTTACTATTGAATAGGGACTGATGATATTGCTGTGACGTATTGATATTAACTGTGATGCAACTGCGGTATTGCTAATGACATTACTATGGCGGCATGCTGTGACGGCGTGTGCTGTGATATTCTTTGTGACAATTGCTGACCAGTAGTGATTTTATTAACTTTCTTTAAAAATGAAGGCAAAGAAGATGAAAATGTTGTTTGACCAGGTGACCCGATAAAGGATGATGATAACACTAGGTCGAAATGTCATTGAAGCATTATTGAACTGGTATTGACGAACCTATTGACAGCAAGCATTATCTGCTTACGTCTGATGCGGCTGTGCATTAATCTGCATTTGTTCCATTAATGACGGGCGCTGCTGTTCTGCGTTACAGGTTTAAAGCGGACTGGTCAATAATATTGCATTCATGTTGTTTCGAAGATTATCTGTCGCTTTATTGATCTATTATTGCTGTTGACACATGTGTATGTTAACATGTCGTCTCGGTAATATTTAACGAACGCATCAATGTGCTTCGGGCATCTTAATAACAGCCAACACATCATGATATTGCTGATGTATGTCGATATTCACGCGTTTACGTCTGTATTGCTGCGTTACCATCTGTAATATTAACTTCGGTGGCGTCATATTGCTGTGTTTTAATCTGTATTATTGCTGTGATCTTGTTTACGTATGTGGCGATCTATTAATATTGTTTAATCTTCAACCGAAGATTCTTTGGTGTTTATCTGCTGTGTTAATGTTAATATTGCGAATTCTCTGTGCAGCGTTTACGTGATAATGATATTCTTTGTGATATCATACAATGTTCGGCGCGTTAGCGTGATATATTTAACAGTGAATCTTAATGCTTTGTATGTCAATATTAATCTATCTGCTGTGTTTACATGTGTTGCTGTTAACGTGATATCTGTGTATTTCGCTGACGTAATATTGCTGTGATATATAACGACTATTGCTTTATTGTTTTATGTCATATTGTTTCTTTGTGATATATCTAACCAACTATTCTGTGTTGCATCTGTAATATTGCTGTGATATATGTAATATTGTATGCATATGTGGTATTGCTGTGTTTCTATCTGTCGATGTTAACGTGAACACGTAATATTAACATTGATACACATCTGTAACCAACTGGTACTGCTTCAATGTTTCTTAATGTGTATCGTATTCTTGCTGTGACATATCTGCTGTGATCGCTGTCATTAACTGATACATATGTCATCTATATTCTTCTGTAATCATTGCTGTGTTTATATCTATATTATTAACGGTAGATATATCTTTCTTCGATATTGCTACATTACTTACGTCTGTAATATTGTATTGACGCATCTGTAATATTAGCGTGATCTATCTGTATTATTGCTGTGTTTTATCTGTATTATTAATATTGATATCTGTGTGTGTGTGACACATATTTCTGTGTGATATCTGTAATATTACGATTTGATGGGCCATTATTGATGTTAATGATTATATGAACGACATTTCAAGTTATTGTTAACTGTTTAGTTTAGAAATCACGAACTAAAATTAGTGATATACTCATGCCAATAATGGTTTGATAGGCCCTCCACTCCTCTCCAGTAAAATGAGTTGGAGGGGTTGACGGCCATTGGCGGGTATGTTTGGAGCGCGGCGTATTCGGCGGTCCATCGTGCTGCGGACGGACGGTGGGTTGTGCGTTTCCGGAATGATTTACGGTATGGGTATTATTTTTGTGTTGCAAGCTTAAATGAATGGTTATTCAATCCGTCTTTGACGACTGTTAGCTCGACACAATTTCGACAATATTGTTTTTAAATGAGGTTGGGCTCGTTTAGGAAGTTTTCGCAACTAGACTGGATGACGGTGTTGATGACGCTTCTTTGTGCTGGAAGAAGATGAGTTGTCGAAATTTTGATAAGATCATGTAATGATTCATTTTTAAACGCATGTCGAAAAACTCTTACGAGCACAGTTTCAATGTTGCATGATATAACAACTATGAATGTTAATCAACTTGCGAGTAAAGAGCTTTACTGGCATGTTGTGGCGAAATACTAGTTTATTCCGCTTCAACTGTACAAACTATGGCGACAAACCGTGCAAACGAAAACTTTCGTCTGATGCTGTTGTTCATCAATATATTGCTTTGTGATATCTACGAGACTATTCTTTATATGGTCGAAGAGGACAAACAACAGACTGCGACATGACCAATGATATCGGGCGCAAATAACACTGATCAATACCCAAGACCGTTCTGGTATCGGCTGGGGGGTGATCTTGTTTTATGATGAAATGTCACCCACCTGGCCTTGATGCGTGTGCCAAGTGGTGACTGCTGTCGTGTGCGCGTCAATGATTTTATCGCGCCATGATTTTGAAGCATGGAGATTTTGGATATTTTCATGGACAATGTTGTGATACCTCTGGTCGTAGTGTGCAAAGATTTGACCCTGGCGGAACGTATTGATACTTGGTTGGTACATGGTGCGTGTGCTGATTTGCTGACATATGGTGCGTGTGCAAGATTGACCCATGGCACGTATTTTTGGTGGCGTGGTACGTATTGTCGCGAATTGGCGACCTCACTGCGCGGGGCAAAGATGGTGGGCTCGTAAGGCCGTCGTCACTGTCAAAACGTGGCGTCCGGGTTGTCGTTTTGGGGTGTGGGTAATTTAGAAGTTAGTGGTTGATATGTGCACGGAACATTATTCTGTCTGTCGAAACGCGAATCGCCAATGACACTTCTGTGACAGCTGACAGTGTGTTTATTCCAGCTATGGCGGCGGTCTGCCAGACCGGGCTATCAATGATTGGCTGTCTGCACGCAATAAAGATGATGACATGTGTCGCCCATCAGCGAAGCCTGGCCACCTGACCGTTAGTCTTCTTTGACTGCAATGCGTAATTTGCGAACCAATTCTGAATCATTTAGCAAACACAATAAGGAACTATCGGTGCCAAAGAGACGACAGTGAACAACGCTGATCTCGGGTATATATGAGCGCGATATGTGAGGAAATCAACTTTCATTGAAAGGTCTGGGCAGAGGAACTAATACGATTTCGGGAATTTTGCCCTGTCCTTGGTTATTTCTAGTTCTGAATGAGTACAGAATAATTGATGGTATTCTCACCCGATGTCGGCACCAGGCAGAAAACTTTACTCACCAATGAGGGACATTTTGTTTAGGAACTGCTCATTGCGCTGAAGTGATTTTACTGTTGGTGGTCGGCGCTTTACCGCTGCTGACCCGGGTTTTGGATGTTTGTTCACGCATTGAAGTACGAACGATGACATTTGGTGCATTTTTGACACCGTCTGATCTTTAGGCACGTAATGTCGGACTGGTGATAATATTGACGAAACAATTCCCTTTCAATCTGCAAAATCTCTTGCGGTCATATGTTTCACCAGTTCCCGGCATCGATCGTGCTTCTGGAAGCCGACTTTCGGTGAAAACTTCGCACTGTTGGGTGAACTTCTCGCACGATGTTCTTCGCGGCTTCTGTTGAGTATTAAAACGTCGTATGTCGCGTGATCAGCGGCGTTCGCTATCACATGATCGCGGCGACTGACGTGTTGAACGGAAGTACGGCATAATCTTCAATTGTTACCGAGCGAGCGAAACCGTGATGATCGAATGCATCTACCCGCATACTGGTCGTTCGTCGACATCACGGGCGAACTTCCGCAAATACATGGTGGCGCTAACGCGAAGTGAACTGGTGTATTTTACGAATTATGTTGAATTTTGCGTTTCTGCTTGTATATGAAGTGCAGCTGAACGGCTGAAACTTACAGGGGCTAATCTGGTCTTGGTGCATCATAACAGTTCGACGACAGTCGAAGATGTTGACCCGATCGTTGAAATAATCTCAGCTTTCTTTGTCCTCCAATACTGTAACGCCTTATCATCAAAACTACATTTATCTGGGTAAGGTGACGCTAACTCCAGCCGCTATGCGACTTTCCAACTAGACGGCTTTAACGCTCAGAACCGACTGCTTACTGGCGCTGTGACGGCTCCCCATGGCAGCTACGACTTTGCTGACGTAACACCTTAACGTAAACGCCGCAGCATATTAACATATGCTGCTAACCTGAAAACCCGACTTGATAGAGGCTAAAGACGATAAGCACCGACTACTGGCATGGGCGACTGCTTTGTAGTGGTGGCCTTAACGTGAAGCCGACGCCGCGGCATAACCCGGCTTAACGTAAAACTGGCGGCTGCGGCAAAGATGCGCGCCAATGCTGCCAACCTAAAACTACGACAATCTGAAACTGGGTGATGGCTGCCCATGCCTTAACAGCAAACGGCTGTCGCGATACTAAGGCTTTCCGCTAACGTAGACTTTACGACGATAAATGCTATGGTGTTTTTGGCCGTAACCCGGAACGACATTTTATTGACCGGGTGACATCGATATTTGACTTCTTTCGGTATACTGCGGTGGAGATGTTGAATAAAGCAGTTGACATCGAACGTGCGTTGATTCAACGTCGCAGCGTACCGCTGGAAGGCAAGCCTGACGGAAGGTGGTAATTATCGGGGTCGATAAGGGGAAACAGTCGCCCCTGACGACGGTGGCAGGCGGAACCGAACATTTCCGGGCTTCCCCGGGCAGACGCTTCGCTGCGTTACCGCTGGTTGTTTACGCTCAGGCTATTGGCGCCTGTTCCAATAATGTTGTGTGCCCTGATCAAAGACGGCGATGGAATGGGCCGGCTTTATGGTTTCAAATTCATGTTACGTAATTATGAATTTTTAGAGCCAACACGTGCAATCGGCATATAATGTACGTATTTGCTTGTCATGATAATGAACAATATGCACGTGGCCTGTCTGGCATGGACCAACTTTTCATGATAAATTGAACAAATAACGCTATTAGGAAGCGCGGTGTAAAATTTTCCTTTCGCCTTCGTTCAGCTGACGCAGGCCGTATCTGGAACGATCGAACAGCTCAACAAGCTAACGATGAAAGGACGATTGTTAAATAATCGTTGATGTTGTTTACGCGGGTAATGTTGGTGGTGTTAGCGTCAGCGGAACCTATTTCTGGAATCACAGTTGTTGCCATAAATATATACCGGAATAACATTCAAATGGTGATTAACTTCTATGGCGGCGAAGATACAACCAACAGACTTTCTTCGAATATTTTGTCACTGCATCGTGATGCGATGATTTATTCATTTCGATAAAGGCTTCTTGACAAACTGTCGGCGCTTGTTGAATGAACCGTATATAAATGCGGGGCATGTGTTTGACGCGTTCTGTCCGACCATTACTGACGTGAAAGGAAAGGGGAACAGTGGTGGTTGCATCTTTGGCAATATTGCAACAATAACGACGTACCGAAATGACTTCACGATGACGCTGTATTGAATCGAGCCGGATCTTCCGGCACTGAATACCCGCAGAAACGGTAAGGCAGATAACGGTATCTCGGGCACCCTGTTACCGGTATTCGTGGTCTATTATTATTATTCAATATTATTGACTATTGTCATGTCGAAATTGATATTATTATTTCAGTATTGACGGTATTGAATCGCTATTGTTTTGTTTCAGTTATTCGAGAACGGCCGCGTTCGCTCGCAATAACGCACTGGTTATGGAACAATCTTTACATGACGCGATATTCGACTGGTGGAATGTTTCAGCTATGGCTGTACAAAGAATATGATTTGTGCTGTTTTTAGGACGAATGCCGGTACTTCACGAATTTGGTACATCGTCTGCCGCTGTTGGTCGAACTTTCCGTCGGGAAGATGTTTTCTGTTCCAGTGTTCAGCAACGGTATTTGTATTTTATTCACGGGTTCTGGTACCGTTGAAGCAACGATTTATTTGTTGGTTTTGTTAGACGCACTCCTTTCGGCGTCTATTAATGCGTCTGAACCGAACAATCAGTGATCAGCTATGGTATAATCTACGGTTGAATGCAATGATATTTCTGTCGGCCTGACCATCTATCCGTTATTGCGGGCATGGAGCTTCGAAAAATTCTAACCCTGATGCGGGTGTTTGTTAAACGCGATGACGAACCGGTGTGGGTTTTACGTCGTTAACTGAAGCTTGTTCGCTCATGACGACGTTCATCGTGCGTATAATGTATGTTAGACTGTATTTTACGACTCCGAGCTGCGACTTCGGTCGCTGTTGTGCCCGTGGCGGCGTGATACCGCTGTTTTGGCGTCTTTTTCGACGACGATTAGGATCGACCTACTCGGGCGGTTCAACGTATCGGGGATGGTAAAGAGCTTGGCTATCTCGCAGTGCGCAACAACGAACTATTCAGGAAAGGCAAATGAACTAATGGCTGATAAATAAATTCATTCGACATCGGAAAGATGTTTGTTTTGGTTGCATCGAATCCGCCGGCGATCGCTCAACGATTTTCGATGAAGATTCGGATAACAGCTGATGATGGCGACGCAACGTACGATGATCAAACCTCGATTCCCCAGGCTGTGGTGTTGTTGACAGAAGAGGAAGACTTCAAATGAACTTTACGGCATGGAATCAGGCATTGAACGACGACTGACCAGGTTACCAGCTGAAGGTCTGTTTACTGAAGATGGTGTTTGAATACAGATCGTTGAATGATTGTACGTACAGCCCGATAACAGTTCACCGACGAATATCCTGAAGCGCTGAAGCTGATCGAAGTCTGAAGTTTACCTTGAATACGTGTTAATTGGCAACAGTAATTTTCGACCAAACGTCGAATCGTGATTGATGCTGCTGCTGCGTCGGATATTGCCGGACGGTGATTTTCGGCATCAACTGATAATGAAAACGATTCAAAGAACGCGACGGTTTGTCGTCATCTCCCCAATTGCGTCGAATCGAATAAACAACCTGGATTATCTGGTCTGTCCAGCTGAATGTTCGGCTATTGAGCCAATCGACCAACCTGTTGATCGCTGGGTGACCGTTCATCTTCGGCATTATGAGGTTATTCCACCACTATTGACTTTCCGGGTATACGGCCTGAACGACCGACGTCTGCGGTGGCTTTGTGGCTTGTTCAACCGGTGACAGTAAAGGTTTCAATGAGCGGGCATGAATAATGATACCATTTCGATGACGTCGCGGTGTCACTTATGTGATGCGGGGAGGAAGCATCCGTTTCTTCGCCGATTTCATTCGAACGAATATATTGGTTAATCTTAACATCTCAAAACAATATGCGATTTGCTGAAAATCAGCGGATTTATGTTCAAAATTATTATCGAAACAGGGCCGGCGGTTGGGAACGAATGGTCTTCGTAGATGCGCCGAATCCGGTTTGACCATTTCTATTATACGATGACTCTGCTTAAACGCGGCGGCGAATCACGCTTCCTCTTCACTGGCAATGGACCGTTTATTCGTTATCGTAGCTCCTCAAAGGCGCGGCGAATATTTAGTGGATAAACTTGGTCGATTCTATGATGATGAACTGATCCCCATCTAACGAATATTGCTGATGATAAAACCGCTGAACAACTTCGCACGCTGGCACTACGCGTCCACGGCTATATGAAGCTTCATCAGACGCGATGCGCGTAACATTTCGTCGGACGACGCACCGATGCTGGTTGAAGCCGATCGATTCGCTCGTCGTACCGAACCGGGTTCGATTCCCCGTAATGATGATGACGGTGTTGAAAACTGACTCGCTCGCTGATCAATCGCGTAACACAGAAGAATGACGACATTGGCATCGCTGTTTGCCATGACAAAAATACTCTTCATACTAATAGCGCGGATGAATGGTACGATTCGAACGGTGGACGAAGTCGTGACGACGACATCAAAGATGACGTCGTGCCAATAATACGGTCATACGGCCTGAACCGCTGGCTCTGACCAAATATCGGTGATGTTGAAGAGCAATAACTTGTGGCTGGTGAAAGTTGATGAATAAAGTCGTGTTTCTTCAAAATGGTTTGGTTCTCGCGATGACAAATCGACATTGATGGTGATTTGATTGTTGATTCGTGCGTTATTCCTTTGTTTGTGCTATTCATTCGATTATTTGAGTCCCTTTGTAGATCACTCTAAAATCACTGACGTATGCAGCGGGCATCTAAAATGATTATGATCTCTTATTTTCATTCGAAACCTACTTTCCTTCACCAACCAGTAATGATCGAGAATCTAAATCGTCTTTAATATGCCGAGATTGAATGATCGTTCAACTGTCATCGGCTTAC